>NC_057802.1:375626504-375751680 GCF_018294505.1 Triticum aestivum
GAATTCCTCCGAGGCCAAGCCAAGAACCGGGAGCGAGGCGTGGGACGGACGGGGAATTCCTCGTGAAGTAATCCGACATACTACGGTCGGGATCCGAATCCCAATCCCGAGGTATATTTATTCCATGCCTTCTGTTTGTTTTTTCGAACAGAGCCAATCCAGGCGTTCCGTGGTTAGCATATGTGGGGAATTTCATGGTGCTGCTTTGCTCTGCCCCGGCTTGGATCAAGAACTCGTCCCCCCCCTGCCCCTCTGTTTTGTCCATTTGCTTTTTTTGACATTTAGATTGGAGCGCTTATACAGCTGTGTTTGTGTTTAGAGCTTCCTCCTTTGTTGTTATCGCGTTCGTTATATAGCTATAGATCTATGATCTCCGTGTGCTAATATGTTAGAATTTTGGTTGCAGCGGGAGAAAAGGCTGAAATTTAAGGCGTTCCTTAGGCGTGGAGTTGGAATTTCTGAGGACAGAACGGTCTACCCGGTGCTGCGGTACCTGTTCTTGTTGGGCAATTGATCCGGTTTATGACTGAGCTGGTATGAGATGGAGTGATTGGAGCCACAACTTGTCTGTAGAGCAGCATTTTGGTTCAGAGAGGTGATGTCTTCTGCTTCACTCTAGAGCTGTACATGCGTGACATATTGAGCACCTGCAATGGCACGAAGAAATGCCGGGACAATGCAGCGAGAGGGGTCGGTTAAGGACTGGTCAGAATTCGACCCCTCACCGTCTCCCAAGATGGCCTACTCACAGTCCTATGTTGCAATGAGAGGGGTGCTGACTTCGCTGGCTTCGCTTGACCTTGTCCTGATGTCAAGCAGCCTAAAATCTGCGTGGGCAACTATATCGTCCCACAAGCATGCTAGGTCCTTGGAGAGGCCAAAGTCAAAGGGGATGGGCTGGAAAAAGGCCATGATCAATCTATTTGTGTGTTTCATGATTGGCATTTTCATCGGATTCACGCCGCTCTTCTCTGCTGATTTGTCAAACAAAATGCCTGCTGAAAAGGCTGGGCTTCCATTTGACGGGGATGTGATTGATAGACGACAAATGGTTGAACATCAAGGAACCAAGCTGGAGCCATTTGTAGCAGAGGCTGAATCTGAAGCGGTTAATGAGCCGCAGGCTGAGGAGAGTCCCCCAGTTCCTGCAATGTTGGATGACGAGGCAGATTTTGTGGAAGCCTTGCCTATTGTACATTCTGTTAATGATTCTGGCATTGTTGCTCGAAAGCAACTGATAGTTGTGACAGCAACATCAGTTCGACCACACCAGGCATATTACCTTCATCGTCTGATTCATGTCTTGAAGGATGTACCGCCTCCTCTTCTGTGGATAGTGGCGGAGTGGCCATATCAGTCCCGTGAAACAGTAGAAATCCTGAGGTCTTCTGGGATCATGTACAGACATATTGTATGCAATAGGAATGTTTCAAATATTAGGAAGATTATTGTCTGCCAAAAGAACAATGCAATATTTCATATAAAGAAGCATCATCTAGATGGTATAGTGCATTTTGCCGATGAGGAGAGAGCATACTCAGTTGATCTATTTGAAGAAATGAGGAAAATCAGGTGACAGTTGATCTATTCTGCTTTAAGTTATCACAATTCATGATGCAAACTAGTAAAATCTTGACACTCTTTAACTCAGCACAAATATAAATTAATCCACCATCATACTTTATCATCAAAACTTGAAAACTATTGTTTGTCGGCTTATGCTCACCTTCGTATTACTCACTGCATGTTGACGTTGTAAAATCTTTTACTGCTTGAAGAATGTTTGCTAGTTAGTATGAAATGTTTTTTTCCTTCTCAAATTTGCTGATACTGCGTAATGTTTTAAATGCTAGAATTAATCAACTCTGGTAATAGGATATTATCTTGAAGCTAATAGTACACAATTGTTGGGATGGATGGAGTTTGACATAGAAATGCACATCCTATCTTTCTTCCTTTATTTCACTTTTGTCATCCTTATTTCTGGTAGCTTTGAATTTGTTTTTGGTGCACTGGGGCTCCATGCAGCTATAAAATGTCCCGCACAACAAAAAGTAGACTATTTTAAGCAGTGTAGTGGTAGTAGGTCACATATCTTTTCTCCACTAAATTAAATCTTGATTGATTATTACTTTACAGGCTTTCTAAAGATATCCAGTAAAGTGTCTTGCTTGTTTAGTCATAACCGACTTGTGTGGGGATGCAATTTAGCAGTACCTCCTAACCTTATAATTAAAGAAAAATTTAAAGGCTTTGCACTAAACTCTGTATTAGAATACCGAGAAATAATTTTGGCTTGTGATTTTCGACACGACAAAGAGCTGACAAACTTACTGCCTTTATAAGTTGCTGTGCTGATGCATTTAATCTACCAAACCTAAGATTTAGTCCTTATCCTCACTCCAGATGAATTTCTACATTTGCCATTCTTTTGACAGCCAAACAGAAGTTGTCAAGAGTTATTTATCTTCTTTAATTCTAGAGATCATAGTTATTGTGATTGTTGGTTATGTAATCTCAGTTAAGTGATGATAGAATTATAGAGGATGAATGTTGTCTTTCATCAGGAGTTCTTTTCTTTTCTGATTTATAGTTCTACGTTATATAATCTTGGTTAAGATATGATGAAGTACAAAGGATGCCGAACATTGTTTTTATCAGTGAAACCAAGAGAGGTGATAATGTCCGTTTACAATTTCACATCAAAAGTCGAAATATCTGTCACTGAACCCAGTAGTATGAAATTTGAAATTGTGACCTATTCTCCAAGAGCATCTCTCTCATTGAACAGTTAAGATGTTACTCAGAATTTTGCGTTATGTTATGCAGGCGCTTTGGTACATGGCCAGTAGCAACGCATGTTGGGACCAAGTATAAATTGGCTTTGGAAGGCCCCCTTTGTAAGGGTGATCAGGTCACTGGATGGCATACAAACCAGAAGAGCAGTATACTTCGTCGATTTCCAATTGGTTTTTCTGGATTTGCTTTTAACAGCACTATTCTTTGGGATCCTAAGAGATGGAAGAGCCCTACTGTAGGGTCTATTATACTCCATTCAGGTGGAAGGGGTGGCTTGCAGGTGAGTTCATCAAAATTTCAAATACCTAGGAAGAAAAAATGACTTATCTTGATATCTTCTTAGCTTTTGCTTGAAAATATCTGTCAGGACAACTATTATTTACTCCCTCTGTATCATAGTGTCAAAAAATGTCTTATATTTTGATATGGAGGGAGTAGTTCTTTGTAATTGCCGTCCTATTTGACGAACTGCAGTTGTTATTAATTACGCTTTGTGAACGTACAATCTGTTGGGGTGAACCAAATGTAACCATATGAATATCCATGAGAGCAAGTAAAGCCAATACAATGATCTAAATGAACTAGTAGAACATAGCCATTCCGTAGTGTACTATATAGGGAAATTGCTAAGGCAATGCTTACTAGAGTACATCAATAAATCATCACTGTACTGAAACATGGTGCCATTGCAGGAGTCAAGATTTATTGAGAGGCTTGTCGAGGACGAGAGTCAAATGGAAGGCCTGGCAGACAATTGCACCCGGATTATGGTCTGGAATTTCGATTTGGAACCTCCTCAACTCAATTACCCTACTGGCTGGTTGCTGAAGAAGAACCTAGATGCTACGTAGCTGTCTTGGTGCCCCATCTTTTTGTTTGCTCATACTAGTGTGAGTGACGCCTTCCTGAACTTGGCAGCGCCCAGGATCACGCGAAGCTGCTCTCTGCCAAGACCTGATTCAGAATAATGTCACACCAGTAAAAAGCTCAAAGAAAGAAGCCTGACAAAAGAACAAACCCCCCTCACTCTCCATTCTTTCCAAAGTTCATTCCTTACTCATATTCATCCAGCTAGATTTAGCCCTGTATATTTACCCTTTCTTTGTTTCGGTTCGTTATTATACATGCATATATCACCTTACAGATGCGGAAGTTTGTCACCGTTGCAACTGTTGACAGATAGATATACACTCTCTTGATACATGAGCAAAATCAAAAGCAAAATCACAGGTTGAGTTTGACAGTGTGTGCTGTCCGTGCTTGGCTTCTGAATTTTCTTCTCAGCTTAATTCTCCCTATGACGTTGTTCTTCTCTGTGTACTAAGTTTGGCCATAAACTTCATGTATGGTCTGTTTTTTTGGGGGGCTCGGCCACTCTCTGAAAAATTGCCTTTGCAATTAGAAATTGCGGAGTGGTGTCTGCTTGTCTTCGCACTGCAGCATCGTGATTCACATTTGGATGTTCAGACCGGTCCGGACGTATGAAATCCGACAAAACAGAGTGAAACCGGGGAAGGTGCAGACTAACCAATTATACTGTAGGGGTTCCTTTAGAGCAACTCCAATGGGCCGACCCAAACGGACGGCAATTTTGTCCATTTGGGTCGGCCAGGCGGACACGGACGTCCGCTTTCGCGTTTGGGTCGGCAAGTGTTAGTTCAAGATGTAGAGTAGGGAAAGGAAAAAGGAACTAAAGTGGAGGTATTCAGAAGATGTAGAGCAAACAAATGAAGAAGATGCAGAGCTCTAGAATTTAGATAAGACAATTTTAGATGTTCCAGTCCTTGTTTCAGCTAAAGTTTATGAAACTTATTCCATGCACATACGAAACAAAATTTCTTTGATCAATGTTAAGGTTGTGTAGACAGAACTGGTGGATGACATTGAATTTCATTTTTTTGAGGTTTTTAACATGCTCCCTCTTACCTCCCTTTTAACATGAGAGGTAAGAGTATAAAATAGATTTGAGCCGTTGATTGCATTAAGTAGTGAGTTTGATTAACTCTTACCTTCTTACTATCCATGTGAAAAGAGGGGTAAGAGGGAGCATGTTAAAATTGCTCCATTTTTTCAACTCCCTTCTTTGGTCGAGCCACTTCTTCAAGATGCATCAGCACAAAAAATGTTGGACTTTGCCTCCATCACTTAATGCCAGAGTTGTTGGTTTTGAATCTTTAGTTTCCTAACATCGGGCCTCAAATGGTTGACAACATCTTGCAAATCACTAAGAAGCCGGGTGACGAACTGATTGTTTAGATTATCATGCCACTTGAAGAATGAAAATCTACAATGTAGCACAAATTATGGATCTTGAGTATTGCTTAACGAAGCCACGGCCCAAAACATACAGAAGCATAGAAGTTTAACTTTGATTTCATGCAGTTGTAGTACCTACGACCAAGATTCATGGGGCTCCATGAAATCCATTGAGGCGCCTTCTGCGGCAATGGCAGAGCTGCTCGGCGCGTGCTCTGTCCCTCCCGATACAATACCGGTGAATGCAATGGCAACACCATGCTTAGCGAAGACAAAGGGCGGCTGGTGGGAGCTAGCAGAGGGCAACATCATTGCTTTCCGCCGTAGATTGGATCTAGTGTTTGTTGGCTAATGGGGAATCACAGTGTGAGCTAGGGTTCATTGCCAATCTCCTCTGGTGCGCAAGATTAGGATGGAAGGTAGGGTTCGTACTGAGATGGGGAATTGGATCGAATCGTTCTTTCCTGCCATGCCATATGCCCAGAATTTTTTTGAGATAAAGCAAAGCTTTATTGAACCTTAACGGTGCTTAGGCAGATCGCCTTGAGCACAATCAGCCACAAGGGCTGGTACATCGGACTCCCACTCTATGTAGTGGTTTGGTTCATACATGCGCCCAATGGCTGCTAGTTCATGAGCTACATGGTTCGCACTACGCCGACATGCAGAGATTACATGCTTAGAGAACCACAGCTTTAGCTGGAATTTCGAATCCTCAATAATTGCAGCATAAGGTGATGAATCAACCTTCTGCAAGTCCAGGGCATCGGCCAAAAGCTGGGAGTCGGTCTCAAAAATCACTTGTAGCATGCCTAGATCAGCAGCAAGGGCTATAGCTTGTGTCATCGCATGTGCTTTGGCCCCGAAGGCATCACATACATTGTCCTGACGACCGGCTCGGGCTGCAACGATATTTCCTTCATAACTCACAAAGGACATCATTAGAACAAAAACCACCTTCAGTCCTCTCCAAAACTACCCAGATTCACATTGATCCGATTTTGTACAAGTTCAAGGTGTATTTATCTGGTATTAGAGTTCGTGGAGATATGGATCCATCATAACTCACAAAGGATTTTAGGGGAAAACCTATATTTTCCTCTTCAAACATCTCATGACCAAAACCATATTCTTCATATTAACTCCACTACCCAACGTCCACCGTGACGAAAATCCATCACAATTCACTCCCACCCCCAACACTCAAGAGTGGCCATGGAGCACCATAGAAAGAGTGCTTGCCACCACCCCCTCTTTGAAAGCATCATATTTCTTATTTTGAGTACCCCTCCCCTGCGTCGCCCCGCTAGGGTGATTCAAGTGGTGCTAACCCAAACCTTGTCGCCTCTCTCTCCCCATCGGTTTCCCCTCGCCACAGCCTGAGGCAACTGTCGGGCATCTAGGGGCGCTGGCGAGGAAGGTGATGGTGGGGCCTCTGCTCCATGTAACTCGCGTGAGGCTACGGAGCGGTGGCCCCAGCAGGATAGGCCCCACTGGATCTGGGACATAAGGTGGCGGGCGCGGGCCCATTCTCTCGGTGGTGTGGACGAGGAGACATCCAGTGGACGCGGGCCATGGCATGACAACTTCGACAACGACGACGCAGATTTGGCCGCCTCACCCCTCCGTTGTTGTTCGGCGAGCCCCTCCCCTAGATATGAATTTATTTCCCTTGGGGCGGCGGTTCCTTCATTAGATGGGGTGTTGGTGGCCGGAAGTCAAGACCGGGATAAATCCCTGGCCAGCCTTGCTGATGTAACGCCCCGGCCACAACCACCGGTTCCCAACCGTTACGCCTGTCCGGATCTAGACTGGCCCCACAGACCAACACCAGTCTTTCCTGCGCACTTTGTCCTCACTTGTACGAACCCCGGATCAACTTTCTGGTCGGTCACCCGTGCTCAAATCGCTCCAAGCCGAGCACGCTTAACTTTGGAGTTCTTTTCGAATTGGCTCCTGAAAAAGAAGAATTCCTTGTTGATATGAGTAGTACTCCCTCCATTCTCTTATACAAGGCCACTTCGTTTTTCGTGTCAAAATTTGACTTATAATTTTTGTCAATAAAATACAAATTATATGTCATAAAAAATATATCATCGAAAAGTTCTTCGAAATGTGCATACAATGACATACTTTTTGTGGCATATAACTCATTTTTTGTTGGTAAGATTAATGGTCAAAATTAGATATAAAAATATGAAATGACCTTGTATAAGGGAACGGAGGGAGTATATCATTCCTATCAAGTGAGGCTCTCACAGCCGACCTCGATGATGGTGACGCTCGTGAGCGCCGCTCACCTCCTTGAAGGCGCCAGTCAAGTCAGCTACTCCCCGTCCCTTCCCCTTTGCCTCCCGGGTGAAAACCCAAGTCTGTTGGGCAGTAGCGACACCCTTGGCGTTGTATTCTTCTTTGAAGACGCCACTTTGGGAACAAGGTGGATTGCGGGCTTCGTTGTGATGTGGTGGGAGGGCGGCGACAACGACTGAGTGCCTCTTGTGGAGGTGGCGTCCTCCCTCGTTCGGTGCCATGTTGTATGGGTGGGTGCTCTCCGTGTAGCTGCTTTGAGCCATGTCCGCTTATCATGGATTCTCCAAGGCACGAGGGGATAGGATTCCCCTCCTCTGGTGGCTTCTGAAGGAAATATGCCCTAGAGGCAATAATAAAGTTATTATTTATTTCCTTATATCATGATAAATGTTTATTATTCATGCTAGAATTGTATTAACCGGAAACGTAATACTTGTGTGAATACATAGACAAACAGAGTGTCACTAGTATGCCTCTACTTGACTAGCTCGTTGATCAAATATGGTTATGTTTCCTAACCATTGACATGAGTTGTCATTTGATTAACGGGATCACATCATTAGGAGAATGATGTGATTGACTTGACCCATTCCGTTAGCTTAGCACTCGATCGTTTAGTATGTTGCTATTGCTTTCTTCATGACTTATACATGTTCCTATGACTATGAGATTATGCAACTCCCATTTACCGGAGGAACACTTTGTGTGCTACCAAACGTCACAACGTAACTGGGTGATTATAAAGGTGCTCTA
Source organism: Triticum aestivum (assembly GCF_018294505.1). Classification (NCBI taxonomy): domain Eukaryota; kingdom Viridiplantae; phylum Streptophyta; class Magnoliopsida; order Poales; family Poaceae; genus Triticum; species Triticum aestivum. Next base: position 375,634,623 of record NC_057802.1, read on the forward strand.
CAGGTGTCTCCGAAGGTACTTGTTGGGTTGGCGTATTTCGAGATTAGGATTTGTCACTCCGATTGTCGGAGAGGTATCTCTGGGCCCACTCGGTAATGCACATCACTTAAGCCTTGCAAGCATTGCAACTAATGAGTTAGTTGCGGGATGATGTATTACGGAACGAGTAAAGAGACTTGCCGGTAACGAGATTGAACTAGGTATTGAGATACCCACGATCGAATCTCGGGCAAGTAACATACCGATGACAAAGGGAACAACGTATGTTGTTATGCGGTCTGACCGATAAAGATCTTCGTAGAATATGTGGGAGCCAATATGAGCATCCAGGTTCTACTATTGGTTATTGACCGGAGACGTGTCTCGGTCATGTCTACATAGTTCTCGAACCCGTAGGGTCCGCACGCTTAAAGTTTCGATGACGGTTATATTATGAGTTTATGAGTTTTTGATGTACCGAAGGTTGTTCGGAGTCCCGGATGTGATCACGGACATGACGAGGAGTCTCGAAATGGTCGAGACATAAAGATTGATATATTGGAAGCCTACATTTGGATATCGGAAGTGTTCCGGGTGAAATCGGGACTTTACCGGAGTACCGGAGGGGTTACAGGAACCCCCCGGGGGTTAATGGGCCATAGTGGGTCTTAGTGGAGAAGAGGAGAGGCGGCCAGGGCAAGGGCTGCGCGCCCCTCCCCCTAGTCCGAATAGGACAAGGAGAGGGGGGCGGCGCCCCCTTTCCTTCTTCTCCTCCACTTCTTCCCCCCTTCTCCTATTCCAACAAGGAAGGGAGGGAGTCCTACTCCCGGTGGGAGTAGGACTCCTCCTGGCACGCCTCCTCCTGGCTGGCCGCACCTCCCCCCTTGCTCCTTTATATACAGGGGCAGGGGGGCACCCTAGAGACACAACAATTGATCGTTTGGTCTTTTAGCCGTGTGCGGTGCCCCCCTCCACCATAGTCCACCTCGATAATACTGTAGCGGTGCTTAGGCGAAGCCCTGCGTCGATAGAACATCATCATCGTCACCACGCCGTCGTGCTGACGAAACTCTCCCTCAAAACTCGGCTGGATCGGAGTTCGAGGGACGTCATCGGGCTGAACGTGTGCTGAACTCGGAGGTGCCGTACGTTCGGTACTTGATCGGTCGGATCGTGAAGACGTACGACTACATCAACCGCGTTGTGCTAACGCTTCCGCTTTCAGTCTACGAGGGTACGTGGACAACACTCTCGCCTCTCGTTGCTATGCATCACCATGATCTTGCGTGTGCGTAGGAATTTTTTTGAAATTACTACGTTCCCCAACAGTGGCATCCGAGCCTGGTTTTATGCGTAGATGTCATATGCACGAGTAGAACACAAGTGAGTTGTGGGCGATATAAGTCATACTGCTTACCAGCATGTCATACTTTGGTTCGGCGGTATTGTTGGATGAAGCGGCCCGGACCGACATTACGCGTACGCTTACGCGAGACTGGTTCTACCGACGTGCTTTGCACACAGGTGGCTGGCGGGTGTCAGTTTCTCCAACTTTAGTTGAACCGAGTGTGGCTACGCCCGGTCCTTGAGAGGGTTAAAACAACACTAACTTGACGAACTATCGTTGTGGTTTTGATGCGTAGGTAAGAACGGTTCTTGCTCAGCCCGTAGCAGCCATGTAAAACTTGCAACAACAAAGTAGAGGACGTCTAACTTGTTTTTGCAGGGCATGTTGTGATGTGATATGGTCAAGGCATGATGCTATATTTTATTGTATGAGATGATCATGTTTTGTAACTGAGTTATCGTCAACTGGCAGGAGCCATATGGTTGTCGCTTTATTGTATGCAATGCAAAACGCCCTGTAATGCTTTACTTTATCACTAAGCGGTAGCGATAGTCGTAGAAGCATAAGTTGGCGAGACGACAACGATGCTACGATGGAGATCAAGGTGTCGCGCCGGTGACGATGGTGATCATGACGGTGCTTCGGAGATGGAGATCACAAGCACAAGATGATGATGGCCATATCATATCACTTATATTGATTGCATGTGATGTTTATCTTTTATGCTCTTATCTTGCTTTGATTGACGGTAGCATTATAAGATGATCTCTCACTAAATTTCAAGATAAAAGTGTTCTCCCTGAGTATGCACCGTTGCCAAAGTTCGTCGTGCCCAGACACCACGTGATGATCGGGTGTGATAAGCTCTACGTTCATCTACAATGGGTGCAAGCCAGTTTTGCACACGTAGAATACTCAGGTTAAACTTGACGAGCCTAGCATATGCAGATATGGCCTCGGAACACTGAGACCGAAAGGTCGAGCGTGAATCATATAGTAGATATGATCAACATAATGATGTTCACCATTGAAAGCTACTCCATTTCACGTGATGATCGGTTATGGTTTAGTTGATTTGGATCACGTGATCACTTAGAGGATTAGAGGGATGTCTATCTAAGTGGGAGTTCTTAAGTAATATGATTAACTGAACTTAAATTTATCATGAACTTAGTCCTGATAGTATTTTGCAAATTATGTTGTAGATCAATAGCTCGCGTTGTTGCTTCCCTATGTTTATTTTGATATGTTCCTAGAGAAAAATTATGTTGAAAGATGTTAGTAGCAATGATGCGGATTGGATCCGTGGTCGGAGGATTATCCTCATTGCTGCATAGAAGAATTATGTCCTTGATGCACCGCTAGGTGACGGACCTATTGCAGGAGCAAATGCAGACGTTATGAACGTTTGGCTAGCTCAATATGATGACTACTTGATAGTTTAGTGCACCATGCTTAACGGCTTAGAATCGGGACTTCAAAGACGTTTTGAACGTCATGGACCAGATGAGATGTTCCAGGAGTTGAAGTTAATATTTCAAGCAAATACCCGAGTTGAGAGATATGAAGTCTCCAACAAGTTCTATAGCTTAAAGATGGAGGAGAATAGCTCAAGCAGTGAGCATGTGCTCAGATTTTCTGGGTACTACAATCGCTTGAATCAAGTGGGAGTTAATCTTCCAGATAAAATAGTGATTGACAGAATTCTCTAGTCACCATCACCAAGTTAGTAGAACTTCGTGATGAACTATAGTATGCAAGGGATGACAAAAACAATTCCCAAGCTCTTCGCAATGCTAAAATCGGCGAAGGTAGAAATCAAGAAAAATATCAAGTGTTGATGGTTGACAAGACCACTAGTTTCAAGAAAAGGGGCAAAGGGAAGAAGGGGAACTTCAAGAAGATCAGCAAGCAAGTTGCTGCTCAAGTGAAGAAGCCCAAGTCTATACCTAAGCCTGAGACTAAGTGCTTCTACTGCAAAGGGACTGGTCACTGGAAACGGAACTGCCCCAAGTATTTGGCGGATAAGAAGGATGGCAAAGTGAACAAAGGTATATTTGATATACAGATTATTGATGTGTATTTTACTAGTGTTTGTAGCAACCCCTCGATATTTGATACTGGTTCAGTTGCTAAGAGTAGTAACTCGAAACGGGAGTTGCAGAATGAACAGAGACTAGTTAAGGGTGAAGTGACGATGTGCGTTGGAAGTGGTTCCAAGATTGATATGATCATCATCGCACGCTCCCTACACTTTCAGGATTAGTGTTGAACCTAAATAAGTGTTATTTGGTGTTTGCGTTGAGCATGAATATGATTTGATCATGTTTTATTGCAATACAGTTATTCATTTAAATTAGAGAATAATTGTTGTTCTGTTTACATAACCTTCTATGGTCATACACACCAACGAAAATGGTTTGTTGGATCTCGATCGTAGTGATACACATATTCATAATATTGAAGCCAAAAGATGCAAAGTTAATAATGATAGTTCAACTTATTTGTGGCACTGCCATTTAGGTCATATTGGTGTAAAGCGCATGAAGAAACTCCATGCTGATGGGATTTTGGAATCACTTGATGCTTGCGAACCATGCCTTATGGGCAAGATGACTAAAACTCCGTTCTCTGGAACAATGGAGCAAGCAACTGACTTATTGGAAATAATACATACTGATGTATGCAATCCGATGAGTGTTGAGGCTCGCGGCGGGTATCGTTATTTTCTGACCTTCACAGATGATTTGAGCAGATATGGGTATATCTACTTAATGAAGCACAAATCTGAAACATTTGAAAAGTTCAAAGAATTTCAGAGTGAAGTGGAGAATCATCGTAACAAGAAAATAAAGTTTCTACAATCTGATCGTAGAGGAGAATATTTGAGTTACGAGTTTGGCCTTCAGTTAAAACAATGTGAAATAGTTTCACTACTCACGCCACCTGGAACACCACAGTGTAATGGTGTGTCCGAACGTCATAACCATACTTTATTAGATATGGTGCAATCTATGATGTCTCTTACTGATTTACCACTACCGTTTTGGGATTATGCATTAGAGACAACTGCATTCACGTTAAATAGGGCACCATCTAAATCCGTTGAGACGACACCGTATGAACTATGGTTTAGCATTAAACCTAAGCTATCGTTTCTTAAAGTTTGGGGCTGCGATGCTTATGTGAAAAAGTTTCATCCTGATAAGCTCAAACCCAAATCGGAGAAATGTGTCTTCATAGGATACCCAAAGGAGACAGTTGGGTACACCTTCTATCACAGATCCGAAGGCAAGATATTCGTTGCTAAATTTGGATCCTGTCTAGAGAAGGAGTTTCTCTCGAAAGAAGTGAGTGGGAGGAAAGTAGAACTTGATGAGGTAACTGTACCTGCTCCCTTATTGGAAAGTAGTTCATCACAGAAACCGGTTCCTGTGACTCCTACACCAATTAGTGAGGAAGCTAATGATGACGATCATGTAACTTCAGATCAAGTTACTACCGAACCTCGTAGGTCAACCAGAGTGAGATCCACACCAGAGTGGTACGGTAATCCTATTCTAGAGGTCATGTTACTTGGCCATGACGAACCTACGAACTATGAAGAAGCAATGATGAGCCCAGATTCCGCGAAATGGTTTGAGGCCATGAAATCTGAGATGGGATCCATGTATGAGAACAAAGTATGGACTTTGATTGACTTGCCCAAATGATCGGCGAGCCATTGAGATTAAATGGATCTTCAAGAGGAAGACGGACGCTGATAGTAGTGTTACTATCTACAAAGCTAGAACTGTCGCAAAAGGTCTTCGACAAGTTCAAAGTGTTGACTACGATGAGAGTTTCTCACTCGTATCTATGCTTAAGTCTGTCCGAATCATGTGAGCAATTGCCGCATTTTATGAAATCTGGCAAATGGATAAACAAAACTGCATTCCTTAATGGATTTATTAAAGAATAGTTGTATATGATGCAACCAGAAGGTTTTGTCGATCCTAAAGGTGTTAACAAAATGTGCAAGCTCCAGCGATCCATCTATGGACTGGTGCAAGCATATCAGAGTTGGAATATACGCTTTGATGAGTTGATCAAAGCATATAGTTTTATACAGACTTGCGGTGAAGCCTGTATTTACAAGAAAGTGAGTGGGAGCACTACACCATTTCTGATAAGTATATGTGAATGACATATTGTTGATCGGAAATAATGTAGAATTATTCTGCAAAGCATAAAGGAGTGTTTGAAAGGAGTTTTTTCAAAGAAAGACCTCGGTAACACTTGATAAGTTTTTTCAATGAGTACATACCTTGACAAGATTTTGAAGTAGTTCAAAATGGAACAGTCAAAGAAAGAGTTTTTGCCTGTGTTACAAGGTGTGAAATTGAGTAAGACTCAAAGCCCGACCACGGCAGAAGATAGAAAGAGAATGAAAGTCATTCCCTATGCCTCAGCCATAGGTTCTATAAAGTATGCCATGCTGTGTACCAGATCTTTTGTATACCCTACACTGATTTCTGGCAAGGGAGTACAATAGTGATCTAGGAGTAGATCACTGGACAACGGTCAAAATTATCCTTAGAGGACTAAGGAAATATTTCTAGGTTATGGAGGTGATAAAAGAGTTCGTCGTAAAGAGTTACGTCGATGCAAGCTTTTTATATCGATCTAGATGACTCTAAGTCTCGATCTGGATACATATTGAAAGTGGGAGCAATTAGCTAGAGTAGCTCTATGCAGAGCATTGTAGACATAGAAATTTGTGAAATACATACTGTCTGAATGTTGCAGACCCGTAGACTAAACTTCTCTCACAAGCAAAACATGATCACTCTTTGGGTGTTAATCACATAGTGATGTGAACTAGATTATTGACTCTAGTAAACCCTTTGGGTATTAGTCACATGGAGATGTGAACTAATCACATAAAGATGTGAACTAGATTATTGACTCTAGTGCAAGTGGGAGACTGAAGGAAATATGCCCTAGAGGCAATAATAAAGTTATTATTTATTTCCTTATATCATGATAAATGTTTATTATTCATGCTAGAATTGTATTAACCGGAAACGTAATACTTGTGTGAATACATAGACAAAGAGAGTGTCACTAGTATGGCTCTACTTGACTAGCTCGTTGATCAAAGATGGTTATGTTTCCTAACCATCGACATGAGTTGTCATTTGATTAATGGGATCACATCATTAGGAGAATGATGTGATTGACTTGACCCATTCCGTTAGCTTAGCACTCGCCGTTTAGTATGTTGCTATTGCTTTCTTCATGACTTATACATGTTCCTATGACTATGAGATTATGTAACTCCCGTTTACCGGAGGAACACTTTGTCTGCTACCAAACGTCATAACGTAACTGGGTGATTATAAAGGTGCCCTACAGGTGTCTCCGAAGGTACTTGTTGGGTTGGCGTATTTCGAGATTAGGATTTGTCACTCCGATTGTCGGAGAGGTATCTCTGGGCCCACTCGGTAATGCACATCACTTAAGTCTTGCAAGCATTGCAACTAATGAGTTAGTTGCGGGATGATGTATTACGGAACGAGTAAAGAGACTTGCCGGTAACGACATTGAACTAGGTATTGAGATACCGATGATCGAATCTCGGGCAAGTAACATACCGATGACAAAGGGAACAACGTATGTTGTTATGCGGTCTGACCGATAAAGATCTTCGTAGAATATGTGGGAGCCAATATGAGCATCCAGGTTCCGCTATTGGTTATTGACCAGAGACGTGTCTCGGTCATGTCTACATAGTTCTCGAACCCGTAGGGTCCACACGCTTAAAGTTTTGATGATGGTTATGTTATGAGTTTATGAGTTTTGATGTACCGAAGGTTGTTCGGAGTCCCGGATGTGATCACGGAGATGACGAGGAGTCTCGAAATGGTCGAGACATAAAGATTGATATATTGGAAGCCTATATTTGGATATCGGAAGTGTTCCGGGTGAAATCTTGTTGTTTTCTTGACCTTGTCTAGTGTTTTCCTTGATATAGTGAACGTGGTGATCCTACCTTGTGCATTTTGTATTCAAATGCAAATTCTCTATAATGCACAACTCATGGGGGAGCTATCCTATTTTCTATAAAACACTAAACTTGTGATCCATTTTAAGTGTGTGTTGGTGGACGGCAAGCCGTTTTTTGGGTACTTGTGCCATCATGAAACTTTGTAGAGAGCTTGGTTTGTTTGGAACCATCCTCTCTTTTGGGAGTTTGATATCATTTTGTGGGTTCCAATGGATATCTCACTCCTTGATGTATCTTTTAATGATATCTTCCAAGTGATGATTTCTCCATTTGGTATTCTTTTCACTTGGTATTTCCTTGTATTTTGGTATCGGTTCTTGAAAGTCTTGAGCATGCATATTAACTTCATGTAGTTTCCGTGGCATGCTTTCTCTCTTTGACCCAATATATAGGGGAAACTCCACCAAGTCTCAAATTGGATGAGATGTGCATGAATTTCATTTCCATATCTATATGCACATATTTATGTGGAGTTTGTCCTATGTATTGTTGGTGTTTCTAACTCTTTGGTCCCAATGAGTTTGGGTACCATTTTGTTTGTGTTGTTGTTCTAGGAACAATTGGACATGCATTGGATGCTCGGCTCACTCACAAGGAAGGTGTTGTCACCATGTGCTTTTTGGAGTCAAGCTAGGATGATCAATGAACTACTTTGTACCTTCAATTGGTATCTACTACATCCTTCCAATGTTAACTCGGTAACAAGTATCTTCATATACTTCATGCACACATTTCTTGCATCAACCTTGTGTAGGTTGTATCATGGATGTTATTCATTCTCTCTTGTGATACTTATTTCCTTTCTCAAAGCATCTCAACAATGATCTCATGTTGCTAGTTGTGATGTCTTTGATGGTTGTGTGGTAGGAATTCATCTATATACAATAAGACCATATCTAGCCATGTGCTATGCTTCCAAGCAAATATATTATTGGTATATATATGACTTCCTTTTGGATATCTTGTTCCTTCGTGTTGTAACCATTCCGGGTGTACATCCTTCTTTGTAGATATATATCATCATGATTTCGTCTACCTAGAATCTTATACACTTGAGAGAAGTTGCATATCTAGATGATATCCTTTCTTTCACGTCCACCTTGTCTTTCTTTTTTTTCTTTGGTGGCTTAGTGAAAGCTTTTGCCTTGAGTGCGTATCTTATCTCGTTGCGTCTTGATGCACTCTTGTGTGGTGAAGATTATTTTCCTCATGCTTATCTCTACGAGGCTTTTGCCATCTTAATTGGTATCCCTCGTCTTGATGAGGCTTTCATCTTCTATCTTCACCATGGGTTGTCACAAGTGTTGGTTATTCATTTTGCATTTTTAGTGTGCTTTGTGAACCCTTTTGCTTGGTGTGTGTGGGGAGGACATGTCATGCACCTTGTATCTCCACTATCCAAGACTATGTTGATGCTTAATGCTCATCCGTACATTACTCTTCTCAAGTGCTTTGCCATGACTCACACACATCATTTTGGTTGAGCCTACTCTTAAGTTGCCTCTTTTATATGTTGCTCAACCATTTGTTTGTTGCAAGTGCTAGGCTTTGTTTCCTATATGCTCACTTGCACTTGTTGTGAGTTTCTATTGATTTTCGGGGAGTGATGATCCTATTTTGTGCACTCGGTATCCTAATGCAAATATTGTAAGAAGTGCACAAATCATGGAGAGCTTCACTAGTGTCTTTAGAACACTCTGTTGCTCTCTTGCACTTGTCGTGAGGTTCTATTGATCTTGGGGGAGTGACGATCCTATTTTGTGCTCGTTGTATCCAGTTACAAAACTAAATTGTGCACAAATCATGGGGAGCTTCTCTAGTTTCTCTAGAACACTCCTTTGCTCATATCATAATTTATTTCATTCATGTGGCACGTAGGATCATTGGTCTAGTTGGCTCAATTGATATCCATTGATTGCTTGCTTCAATTGGTATCTTTTGATTGCTTGTTTGGTTGTTTCTCTCTTTCTTATGTCTTTGTGGCATATCTTTTTTTGTAAACTTTGGGCCTAAATATAGTTTGTTTTCCTCCTAGTATTTACCGTCAAACTTGTGTATTGCATTCCACTCTCTTGTTGAGAAATACACAAATTATGGAGGAACACAATTTATATTGGCCTTCTAAGCTTTTCTCCCATTTTGGCAATCGATGCCAATGGGGGAGAAGTTTCAGAGAGTTTTGTGGAGAAGTTTAGAGAATTCTCTCCTCTTGCTTTGGTTTTTTTCCTAAGCATTTGCATCTCTTACTCATGCAGCATTGGTTGTTGCATTGCATGGTGATGCATAATTCCTTATATAAACTCTCTTGAAAGTGATTGTCATCAATTACCAAAATGGGGGAGATTGAAAGAACATGTGGTGCCCCATGTTTGGTTTTGGTAATTGACGACAATCTCTATGGACTAATGGTTGCCTTGAGTTATATTTGAAGGTTTTGTCCATAGGCTTTTCTTGGAGTACATGTGTTGGTTTCAAGGAGAGTTTGTGTTGACCAAGGTGCTATTAAGGAATTATCCAAAGATTGGTCATGTGAGAGTTGAGCTTATTGCAAGCATGTCTTGAAGAAGAAGATTGTGTGATCATTCATGTTTACCTTCAAGACATCATCCAAATGAAGAGAGTTGGAAAGATTCTAGGTTGATCAAGACTAAGTCAAGAGTGAATCAAGTTGATCACCTCACAAAGCGTAGAAGATGTACCGAGAGGGATCAAGTGATCCCATGGTATGGTAAGCATTGTCCATTGTGCTTTGTGTACTAACCCATGGTCTATGTGAGAGTTCTATGTGGGGTTAGGTACGTGTCCATGGGTTTGCGTCAAGAGGAAGATATCATACAACCCATGGAAAGGATGACATCAAGTGGTGATCGTCATCAAGATTGCCGTGTGCAAGTTCAAGTGGAGCATCACGAAGAGATCAAGTGCTTGAAGCTTGCCATCCATTGTGGTGTCAATGGACTTGTGAAGATGTGTCGAAGAGTGGCTCACCCATAGTGGAGTATGGGGGAGCAATCATCTAGTCTCCATCGACCCAACGCAATCAAGAAAGGTGGTCCATCTTGAGGAGGACAAGATCGTCATCATCTAGCTCAAGTGGATCATGTGCAAGGCAAAGGTTTGCCCTTGATAGGTTTTCTATTTTACCGGTCTCATGATGGTAGTTGGGAGACCGGGTTATAGGATCGATTGCCGTACTATCAAGGGGGGCTCTCGATGAGTAGCTTGATCGTATCATTCGTAGAGAGCTCAAACCATTGCATCCTTGCATCATCTTTCTTGGTTCTTGTTTGCTTCTCTTTGTGAGTTTTGGAGCTTTTGGCCATCTTGTTGACAAGCTCGAGTTCATCGAAAACGGAGTTCACTTGCATCTTCTATGATGTTTTCGATGTTGGAGGTTATGCCGGTTCTTCTCTGTCGCTGTTTTGATGCCACTCGTTGTCTTGTATCCAACAAGCTTGAGTTTGCTCAATTCGGAGCTCATTTGCAGAAGTTATGGCAGTTCAGGTTTTATTGGATCCATCTGTTGTCTTTAGCTGCGTTTTGAAGGCATCCAAGTGCTAAAGCCTCTGTGGCGTGCGGTAGTACTGCTCAAGGGAGTGGTAGTACCGCAGGGGCCAGCGGTAGTACCGCTCCTGTGAGCGGTAGTACCGCTGCCTCTAGCCCAGAACGCTGGCGCGCACGGAAGTAGGCGCGGAAGTAATTTTTTACTTCCGCGTCCTACGCGGTAGTACCGCTCCTGGTGAGCGGTAGTACCGCTGCCTCGCATCCTGTCGCTGATTGCGTGCGGTAGTAGGCGCGGATGTAATTTTTGACATCCGCCCTTGCGCGGTAGTACCGCTCCCTGTGAGCGGTAGTACCGTGCCGCCTTTTTCTCGTAGCTAGCTCCGGCGGTTGTAGGCGCGGCAATTATTTTTACTTCCGTGGTCGCGCGGTAGTTCCACAAGGGCATGCGGTAGTACCGCTCCTGCAGTAGTACCGCCCTGTTGCCCGTTTGCAGTGTTGTTTCATTGGGCTTCTGCCGCCCTAGCGGTAGTACCGCTCATAGGAGCGGTAGTACCGCTTGGTGCGGGCTGTGAGCATAACAGTTGGATTTTCCCCCTCCTATAAAAGGGGGTCTTCTTCCCCAATGAACCTTATCCTTTGAGCTCGTGTTCTTCCCCCATTGTTGACCTTCTTCGAGCTTGCTAACTCTCAATCCCTCCAATGATTCTTGCTAGTTCTTGAGGGAAAAGAGAGAGGAGATCTAGATCCACGTTTCCACCAATCACTTTCTCCTCTAAGTGAGGGGAACCCCTTGGATCTAGATCTTGGAGTTCTTCGTGTTCTTCTTCTTGTTCTTCTTCTCATTTTCCTCCCTAGCATTAGTTGCTTCGGTGGGATTTGAGAGAGAAGGACTTGGGGACTCCGTGTGCCCTTGCCATTGCATTTGGTGCATCGGTTTGAGTTCTCCACGGTGATACGTGGAAGTTACAAGTTGAGAAGCTTATTACTCTTTGGTGCTTGGTACCCTTGAGCTTGTTCCTCTTGGGTGCTTGGGCGCCCTAGACGGTTGGTGGTGTTTGAAGCTCAATCATTGTGGTGTAAAGCTCCGGGCAAGCGTCGGGGTCTCCAATTAGGTTGTGGAGATCGCCCCGAGCAATTTGACGGGTTCCGGTGACCGCCCCCAAGGGTTGCCAAAGTGTACGGGTTCGGTGACCGCCCCCAAGGGTTGCCATTTGTACGGGTTCGGTGACCGCCCTCAAGGGTCCCTTAGTGGAATCACGGCATCTTGCATTGTGCGAGGGCGTGAGGAGATTACGGTGGCCCTAGCGGCTTCTTGGGGAGCATTGTGCCTCCACACCGCTCCAAACGGAGATTAGCATCCGCAAGGGTGTGAACTTCGGGATACATCGTCGTCTCCGCGTGCCTCGGTTATCTCTTACCCGAGCCCTTTACTTATGCACTTTACTTTGTGATAGCCATATTGTTTCTTGTCATATATCTTGCTATCACCTAAGTAGTTTTTCTTGCTTAGCATAAGTTGTTGGTGCACATAGGTGAGCCTAGTTGTTGTAGATTTTGTGCTTGAAAAATTAACCGCTAGGTTTATTCCGCATTTGTTCAAGCCTCAACCGTAATTATTTTAAAGCGCCTATTCACCCCCTCTAGGCGACATCCACGATCTTTCAATAGTCCACCTCGATAATACTGTAGCGATGCTTAGGCGAAGCCCTGCGTCGGTAGAACATCATCATCGTCACCACGCCGTCGTGCCGACAAAACTCTCCCTCAACACTCGGCTGGATTGGAGTTCGAGGGACGTCATCGGGCTGAACGTGTGCTGAACTCGGAGGTGCCGTACGTTCGGTACTTGATCGGTCGGATCGTGAAGACGTACGACTACATCAACCGCGTTGTGCTAACGCTTCCGCTTCCGGTCTACGAGGGTACGTGGACAACACTCTCCCCTCTCGTTGCTATGCATCACCTTGATCTTGCGTGTGCGTAGGAATTTTTTTGAAATTACTACGTTCCCCAACAGCTTCACACCGGCATGTCGTGAGAGTCGAAGCTCCTTCTTTTGGTCTTGGCACTGCCCCTTCAGATCTCTTCGCTTCGTCTGGGCACGAGCTTCAACCCTTCTGCCCATTACGACAACTTTCCCTCTTTCGTGCTTGGTCGATGGGCATTGGCAGTGCCTTGCTCTAGGTGCATAGTCGGCGACATGCTGGGAGTGCCTGGTTCCTCTCATGTGGCTGCGTTTCAGTGTCATTTATCCAGGTTCTAGGATGAACATTTCCATCTATTGATGGAGCAGGGCATTTCGAGCCAGCCAAGGGTGCAGGGGCCTCCTTCGGCGACGGAACTGGATGGTTGTGTTGAGCCGGCGCTCCTGGTGATTTGGCAACGGGGAGGCATTCATCGATGTTGTATGTTCTTCTCCTGAGTCTGCATTCTACCATTCCTTGGTGATTCGTTCGCGCCAGAGGTCCAAGTTGTGTGCTTGTTGTTCTGTTTTAGGTTGTTTTATATGAGGCATGTGAGCTGCTTCCCTCGGCCTTTGTATATTGTCGCTCTTTCTTTTTTTATTTCTTCGTGGTTGGAATCCTGAAATGTAATCTTAACCGGTTCACGTATCTGTTATTTCAAGGTCGGGCTTTTCTTGAGCTTTCGTCTAAAGAAACCACCCCCTCTCCTCTAGCGGTTGATGATGTCCATGATCCATATCCACCGCCTTACAGGAGGAGGCCACAGGGGGTGTGCCGCCGCCGGGTGCTGGTCAGGAGGAGGCCAGGGGGTGTGCCGCCGCCGCGTGACATGGAAGGAGGGGTAGCGTGGCCCACAGTGGCGGACCTACCATTGGGGCGAGCAGGGGCGGCCGCCCCGGCTCTCATGATGTTGAGCAGGGTACCCTAGCTCAGCCACGTTCAGTTTTAGTCAAAGGGGAGCAGCTCCATTGACGATAAGATCGTTTCTGTTGGACATTTATGTTCCTAAGAAAGAAGAAAGAAAAGATGGGCCTAGACGGCTGGACTTTGTGGGCTTTAGTTAGTTGTGGAAGGCCCATTTGTATTTTCAGGAACCAACACACCACGTAGACCACGCGCACGAGCCTGTAGCCTAGTGAATCGTTCGATTCAATACTGTTCAATTGGAGAAAAAATCCCACACTGCCTCCCAAATTTCAATCCCTAGCTCACCTTCACGACCATGTTAGTAGGCAATGAGATTTAGATACATATTTTTCTTTTTCTTTTTTACATGTCGTAGGTTTTGCTTGGAGTTTTGGGTCGTGTTGTTGCAGCCAATGAGTTTCAGACAACAAGAGACCTAGTTTCTAAGATGTTTTTGCTAATATAATTTTCCATGTTCTTAGTAGTTGAATCTTATCCATATTAAGACTCAATCTTTCGAAGCCATTTATTGTGTTGAAAACACTTGTATTTGTGCTTCAAATTTATTGTCCTAACATGTTCGCCCCAGCTAACTTGAATTCCTGAGACCGCCACTGGTGGCCCACCAGATTCCCTCCTTGATGCTGGTCCTACTCGGATTCGCAAGGAGGCCGCGCGCCGCCGCGTGAGATGGGGAGAGTAGCAGCTCGCAAGGCGGCTGGCTATACACCGGAGGGAGACACGGAAACGAGCGCAACCCGGACTGGCAACATTTAATGCGCCCAATCCAGCCAGGATGGGAGCGAGTCGGGAGCGCAGCCCACATCCCTCTCCTGCACGCAGCCGACCCGGCTCCGGCGAGCAATCGAGCATCCGTCTATATAATCCGGGGCGGGGCATGAGCCATCGCATTGCATTGCCCACCCATTGCAACAGCAGCCCTAGCGAACCAGCCTAGCCTGCCCAGGATAACCGCGTACGCCCAAAGATCCAAGAACCGTCGATCGAGCGCCTGCCATGCCGTCCCCTGACCAAGCCCACCGCAGCCTTCCTATGACCATCCCTGCCGAGGCAGGCGGCGCGCCGCGCTGCGCCGGCCGCAAAAGGCCTCACGAGCTCACCCTCGCCGTGTACGACCCCGCCGCCGCGGAGCAACGGGCCAACGCGGCCGGCCTCTCCCTCTCCGGCGCGCTCGTCCCGTTCTTGGCGCCGCCCGTCGACGCCGCGCCCATCAAGGCCGTGCCGCTCTCCGCCGTCGCTCCACGAGCCGAGCCGGCGTGGATACGCCCCCACTTCGACCTGCGGCTCGACCTGGCGGTGCACTTCATCGACGAGAAGGTCGTCACCGCCACCGACCTCGACCCGCAGCAGAACCGGTTCCGGCTCCCGACCGCGGGCGTGCTGCGCAGCCTCCGCACGATCCTCTCCCCCGAGGAGCTCGACGCCGCCAGCATACCGCGTGAGGGCGCCAGCGCAGCCCCGAGGCTGCCAAGAAGGCCGCCGCCCCCGCCGACCGAGGAGGAGGAGCTGCAGCAGGGGCGGATCAAGAGGAAGAAGAGGCAGGGCAAGAAGCACGGCGGGCTCCCCGTCGTCGTGTGCAACGTCCACGGCGGCACCAAGGCGCTGCAGCTGACGCAGTGGGAGAGCAACCACGGCAACATCATCAAGGGGGAAGGGTACCTCGACTTCATCACCCGGTGCTGCTTCGAGGAGAAGGACGTCGTCGAGATCTGGGCCTTCAAGGAGCGCCACTTCCACCTCTTCGGCGTCGACATGTGCCGTGCGAGCCCGCTCTACGTTGTGCTGGCCAAGAAAGAGCAGCGGCCGGCGGCGTCCATGGGGATGGCCAAGTGTACGATGTAGTATTACAAGACTATCCTAGCTAGTTGTGCACAAGTGGAGATTTGACGTGTGGTCCTTTTAGATTTTGGATTTCACAAAATCTATTAGCCAAGGCCACCTCAAGATTTTGAGACATTCTATTGGGTAATTTGATCCGGGTTCTTTGGAGAAATTCAATCTGGAGTAGCCTTTTTAACTTTGGTGTTTCAATATGTATGTTTTGAGAAATTCAATTGTGTTTGATGTTTGTTTCTGAGAAATTCATGATTGCCTTTAGTTTCAGTCTTTGCGAAATCAGTTAATTGGACATGTGCATGCTGTAGCGGTGTAGCTTTCATTGCAAGAGCCTACATTGGTGGTGTCTCGTTTGGTAGTTGTACGGTTGATGTTTATATCGATTAGCGTATTAATTTTCCTTTTTGAAGCTCAGGCTGGTGTCTTGTCCTATTTCGTAATTGATTCGAGGGAGGAGAGGATACATATATAAATAAAACCATGTTTAGTGAGCATGTCATATACACCCAGAGGTGCAGTAAGCCACCCAAGCTCAATCCCTCAAACAAACACAAGGCAATCCCCTCCGAATATCCAATTCTGAGCCGGGCTCATCTGCACCAGTGAACAATAAATTCAGAACAAATACTAAATAAATTGAATTTTTTTGAGTTTTTTTACATGAAAGATATTTTAATGCATAAGGTGCGTGCCAAATTTTAAAGCATTTGGACATCTGAGTAGCTCTTAGCAAAAAATAAAAATAAAAAACAGGTCCAAACAATGCACAAACAATAACCTTTTCTTTTTTCCGACAAAGGGTAGTTTTATAGCTTAAAATGGAGCATCAAGAGGATGCAAACACAATAAACACACACCCGGCCTCTACATAGCTAGAATGCACACAACCAACAGCAAGACACGCACACAAAAAACAAGCCAACAAAGAGCAAAGTCATGTAAGAGCGAAGCTATGCATCGGTGAGGAAAAAAAACCAATATCGGTCAGATCCGTGATGAGCAAACTACAACTATGACCATATTCGCACCAAACATCTCATGACAACACATGGACAAGATGTTCTTCAACATCAACGCCTTCAGGAAGGGAGCGATGCTCAAGCGCCGCCGTCACCGGATCCAACCACCAAAGCAGAATCTAAGTTTTCACCTTGAAAAACCGGGCAATGCCTTCAACAAGGTAACGACATAAAAATCTCGCCGTTGCCAGATATAACCATCCAGTCAGACCTAGGCTTTCACTCCGGAGCTCGAGACCGGGTGCTCGAGTAGCACCACCATCGACATTAATTGTGTTGTCGCCACCCCTTTTTTGCGATCCCAACAACCACCTGTGCTGGCGCCGCTGCACGACCTTTCCTCCGCGTCAAGCCGTCATCTATAGTTTGCATCTCATCGCCAAAGTCAACCATCAGATCTGAAGGGAGAAACCCTCAAGAAGATCTTACGATAGCCATCACAATCCGCCTCGAAGCCACCCCCGCATGCTAGTGTGGTCACCGCAAGACCTATCACCGACGAACGCGGCGCGGTCACGATGTCACTGGCCACGACCCTTGCCGGATATGAGCATAGACTAGCCCATAACTTGCCCCAACCAGCCCTCGACCACACAGTGGCAGCGACACGCCCCCTGTCGCACAACCTCGATCAGATCTGGGAAATAACCAACCCGCCGCGGCGTCCACCGGCCAGTCATGACTGGAAGGAAAGGGCAGCTTGAGGCGGTCGACAACGAGCGGTCGAGGATGGGGTGGCTGCAGCTTTCCTGGCCACACTCCCGAAGCCTTAGGCCGGAGGGCCTCCAGCCTCGTATGGCTGATAAAATTGTTGAGGCCGGAGTGTTGGTGCCTAATCCTGGTGTCTGATACGTCTCCAACGTATCTATAATTTATGAAGTATTCATGCTATTATATTATCCATCTTGGATGTTTTATGGGCTTTACTATGCACTTTTATATTATTTTTGGGACTAACCTATTGACCCAGAGCCCAGTGCCAGTTCCTGTTTTTTCCCTTGTTTCAGTGTTTCGAAGAAAAGGAATATCAAACAGAGTCGAAACGGAATGAAACCTTCTGGAGAAGTTATTTTTGGAAGGAAAGCAACACGGGAGACTTGGAGTCCACGTCAAGAAAGCAACGAGGAAGGCACGAGGCAGGGGGGCGCGCCCACCCCCCTGGGCACGCCCTCCACCCTCGTGGGCCCCTCGTGGCTCCCCTGACGTACTTCTTTCGCCTATATATATATCCATATACCCTAAAAACTCCGGAGAACAGAATAGATGGGGAGTTCCGCCGCCGCAAGCCTCTGTAGCCACCAAAAACCAATCGGGACCTTGTTCCGGCACCCTGCCAGAGGGGGGAACCCTCACCGGTGGCCATCTTCATCATCTCGGCGCTCTCCATGACGAGGAGGGAGTAGTTCACCCTCGGGGCTGAGGGTATGTACCAGTAGCTATGTGTTTGATCTCTCTCTCTCTCTCTCTCTCTCTCGTGTTCTTGATTTGGCACGATCTTGATGTATCGCGAGCTTTGCTATTATAGTTGGATCTTATGTTGCTTCTCCCCCTCTACTCTCTTGTAATGGATTGAGTTTTCCCTTTGAAGTAATCTTATCGGATTGAGTTTTCCCTATATCTACCATCTATATTGCACTTGTATCACCATCTCTTCGCCAAACTAGTGCACCTATACAATTTACCATTGTATTGGGTGTGTTGGGGACACAAGACACTTTGTTATTTGGTTGCAGGGTTGCTTGAGAGAGATCATCTTCATCCTACGCCTCCCACGGATTGATAAACATTAGGCCATCTACTTGAGGGAAATTTGCTACTGTCCTACAAACCTCTGCACTTGGAGGCCCAACAACGTCTACAAGAAGAAGGTTGTGTAGTAGACATCAAGCTCTTTTCTGGCGCCGTTGCCGGGGAGGTGAGTGCTTGAAGGTATATCTTTAGATCTTGCAATCGAATCTTTTAGTTTCTTGTTTTATCACTAGTTTAGTCTATAAAAGAAAACTACAAAAAAAATTGGAATTGAGTTTGTCTCATACGCTTCATCTTTTTAATATCTTTCATGAGTATGATGGAAAAGAAAATTGTGCCAAAGTGTTAGAAGAAGAATGCATTAAAATGTTTGGCACTAAATCTTTGAATGATGAGCATGATTGCAATGTTGTTAGTATGAACTCCTTGAATATCCATAGTAGTAATGATGATTGCACTAGTCATGATGAAAATATCTCCTATATGCATGTCAATTTTTGTGGAGTTTATTGGGTTTGCAAGTACATACCAAATAAAAGAAGATAGATATTGCAAGAGGCATAAGCATTTAGAAACTAAATGGTTGCAAGAAAGGCTAGATGCGTGTGCTGAAAATTTAAACTTTCTTAGCCATACTTGTGAACTTTGCAATGAACGTGATCATTTCAGTACCCAATGCAAATTGTTTCATGATCGTATCGTGTCCAAAAATTGTGATGACTTGATTTCCCTTGCACATCATAATGAACTTAGTTTGCTCTTGGGTTATGACGAAATGAAGCGTATAACTAAGGATATTCCAGAATTTGCCCTGATAGGGTTCTTCATTTTGATCTAGAAGAAATTTATATGTATTGTGCGGTGAACTGCATTGAAAATCCTTATATTGCCAATTACATAAAGAAAAGAAAACAAATAGAAGATGAAGAGAATACTAATGAAGGGGAAGAGGCTTCCCAATATTCTCCTATTGTTTCTTATGATGAATCAGGTAACGAGGAGGAGCCTTCTATTCAACCAATCTCATTAATAAGGAGCTCCAAAAAGAGGATTGAACCCACACATGATGTGGTGAAGAAGAAGAAAAGAAAAAGGAAGAGAGGTAAAAAGATATCTCGACCAAATAATGTTGCTCCTATTATTGTTGTGCCTCATGAAAATGAATCAAAAATAATTGTGGAAGATGATGCACTTGATGATGATCTCGTTATGCCTATTGCTTGTTGTGATGATTATGATTGGGAAGATAATGATACTTCTTATGATCTTGAAAATATTTTTGGCACTTGCTTGGAAGAATATGATAATTGCTATACTATTGGTGCTATCCATACTATTAATGATGAGAGTGATTATGCTTATGATATAAAAAGGCCCAAGCTTGGGGATGCTATGTTTGATGAAGATGATGTTTTTGAGAATATATTTGCTGCAATTAATGTTTGTCCCAAGCTTGGGGATGCTACGTTTAATGAAGATGATATTTTTAGCCTCCCAAGTTTTGATATGCAAAGTTGTTATGATGATAGCATGTCTTCTACCTATGATGATTATAGTGATGAAAGTGGGTTTGGAAGAGTGTCAACTTTAGGAAGTAATGATCCCACTATTTTGGAGGATGTTGAATCTTATAATATTTATGAATGTGGATTTGGAGAGGTCATGACTTTATTTAGTGATGAGTCCACTATCTTGGAAGAGGTTTCAATCGATTATGATGAGAACAAAGTTGCTACTTATGATGATTATTGTGATGAAACTTATGCTATAAAAAGTAGTGATGACTATACTTATAAAACTTGTCATGATTATGATTACCCTTTTTCTGAACATTACTCTTTTAATGTGGAAACAATTTATAGTATTCAAGTCTCTTATGACACTCCCACTATTCCGAATGAGAAGAATTTTGCTTATGTGGAGAGTAGTAAATTTTCTATGCTTGTAGATCATGAAAAGAATGCTTTAGGTGCTGGTTATATTGTTGACTTCATTCATGATGCTACTGAAAATTATTATGAGGGAGGAATATATGCTTGTAGGAATTGCAATAATATCAAGTATCCTCTTTATGTGCTTAAAGTTTTGAAGTTATGCTTGTTTTGCCTTCCTATGCTAGTTGATTATTGTTCCCATAAGTTGTTTTATCACAAAATCCCTATGCATAGGAAGTGGGTTAGACTTAAATATGCTAGTCATATTCTTCATGATGCTCTCTTTATGTTTCAATTCTTATCTTTTATGCGAGCACCATTGAAATCATCATGCCTAGCTAGGGGCGTTAAACGTTAGCGCTTGTTGGGAGGCAACCCAGTTTTATTTTAGTTTCTTGCTTTTTGGTTCTGTTTAGGAATAAATAATTCATCTAGCTTATGTTTAGATGTGTTTTCATGTTTTAATTGGTGTTTGTGCCAAGTAGAACTTTTGGGAAGACTCGGGTGAAGTCTTTATGATCATGCTGTAAAAAACAGAAACTTTAGCGCTCACGAGATTAGCTTCAACGTTTTACTGGAGAGTGCTATTTAGTTGATTCTTTTTGCAGATGATTACTAGAAAAATTCCTCAGGTCCAACAATTTATTTTAGAATTTTTGGAGTTCCATAAGTTTGCGTTAGTTACAGATTACTACAGACTGTTCTGTTTTTGACAGATTCTTTTTTCGTGTGTTGTTTGCTTATTTTGATGAATCTATGGCTAGTGAAATAGTTTATAAACCATAGAGAAGTTGGAATACAGTATGTTTAAAACCAATATAAATAAATAATGAGTTCATTACAGTACCTTGAAGTGGTGTTTTGTTTTCTTTCGCTAACGGAGCTCACGAGATTTTCTGTTAAGTTTTGTGTTGTGAAGTTTTCAAGTTTTGGGTAAAGATTTGATGGACTATGGAATAAGGAGTGGCAAGAGCCTAAGATTGGGGATGCCCAAGGCACCCCAAGGTAATATTCAAGGACAACCAAGAGCCTAAGCTTGGGGATGCCCCGGATGGCATCCCCTCTTTCGTCTTCATTCATCGGTAACTTTACTTGGAGCTATATTTTTATTCACCACATGATATGTGTTTTGCTTGGAGCGTCATTTTATTTTCTTTAGCTTTGCTTGCTTTTTGAATAAAATCCCAAGATCTGAAATTCTTAAATGAGAGAGAGTCCTCACATAGCTACATAATTATTTAAGTACTCATTGGTCTTCACTTATATCTTTTTGGAGTAGTTTGCCATTTACTCGTGTGCTTCACTTATATCCTATGAGTAAATGGTTGAATGATTTGAATGTCATAAATCTGAAATTATATATGTTTCATATGCCTTTCCCATGGGGAGTAATGCCTTCACATATAAGAAGTAGAGGTGGTAAATTTATTGAAGGTTAGCAAACATTGTATTGGTCACTTGAACAATTCATGAAATAATATTGAAGGAAGAGAGATTTCACACACACACACACACACACACACACACACACACACACATATATATATATATATATATATACTATCTTTGACATCTTCTATGATTGTGAGCCCCATTAATTATTTTCAAACCTGAGCAAAGTAGTTGAAGTTGGACAAGGAAGACAACATAATGAGTTATGCTTGGGTATATTTGTATAGAAGTTATATTGTTATGGATCCTCTAACATGTGGTGCTTTCTATTTAGAATCCTTTGCTAGCCAAAATATCTGTACTAAGTGGGAATACTGCTTGTGCATCCAAATCCTTGAACCAAGTTTCTTCCATGAGTGTCCACCATATCTACCTATATGCGATATTTACCTGCCGTTCCAAGTAAATTTGCATGTGCCAACTCTAAACCTTCAAATAATAATCTGTTTTGTATGCCCGAATCGCTCATGTAGCGACTACGGGTTAGCAGTATCTTCAATGCTAGGTGGGTTATTCTCACGATGAGTGGACTCTGCTCATCATTCACGAGAAAATGGCTGGTAACTGGGATGCCCAGTCCCATGATCAAAAGATCGAAATCAAATAAAAAATAATTGCAAACAAAACTCCCCCAGCCTTGATGTTAGTTGGAGGCACCCGTTGTTTCGGGCAAGCCATGGATTGATGATTGTTGGTGGAGGGGGAGTAAAAATCTTTACCTTTTTGTTTGGGAACCACCTATAATGTATGTAGTATGGAAGATATTGGGAACTCTTGGTCGTTATGTTGACAATGAAAGCATACCTCTCAAAATTATTTTCATCTCTGTTTTTGCTCCGAGCTCTGGCACCTCTGCAAATCCTTGCTTCCCTCTGCGAAGGGCCTATCTTTTACTTTTATGCAAGAGTCAGTAGTATTCCTTCTCATTCCAACCTACTCTTTAGTTGGCAAGCATCATGTGATGGAAAGATCTAAGCATATATGGCCATTCAAATATATTTGAGCATGAATTATTACTGTTGACATTACCCTTGAGGTAAAATATTGGGAGGCGAAACATTAAGCCCCTATCTTTCTCTGTGTTCGATGAATACTATTTGTTCTAAAAATATGCTTTGAGTGGTAGCAATCATGGAAGACTAAATGATAGTTGAGTATGTGAAGTTTGCTGAATTAAAGCTCTGACATAGACTCTTCCTGAAAATAAGATGAATTGTAATTGTTTGATGACTAATAACACGGTTTGTTAGTTTTCGAGAAAGCTTATGATCTATACTTTAACATGTGAATAGTTTGTTACTTGATCATGCAAAGTTCTATGGGTTGAGCTACTGTTATGACATATAATGATGCTAGAAAAGGTGACTGAAATTATCATTGATCAAACTTGTGCACCTGCTAGCATTCACACTTCATAAATTATTACATTTATCATTTACCTACTCGAGGACGAGCAGGAATTAAGCTTGGGGATGCTGATACGTCTCCAACGTATCTATAATTTATGAAGTATTCATGCTATTATATTATCCATCTTGGATGTTTTATGGGCTTTACTATGCACTTTTATATTATTTTTGGGACTAACCTATTGACCCAGAGCCCAGTGCCAGTTCTTGTTTTTTCCCTTGTTTCAGTGTTTCGAAGAAAAGGAATATCAAACGGAGTCAAAACGGAATGAAACCTTCTAGAGAAGTTATTTTTGGAAGGAAAGCAACCCGGGAGACTTGGAGTCCACGTCAAGAAAGCAACGAGGAAGGCACGAGGCAGGGGGGGCGCGCCCACCCCCCTGGGTGCGCCCTCCACCCTCGTGGGCCCCTCATGGCTCCCCTGACGTACTTCTTCCGCCTATATATATCCATATACCCTAAAAACTTTGGAGAACATAATAGATCGGGAGTTTCGCCGCCGCAAGCCTCTGTAGCCACCAAAAACCAATCGGGACCCTGTTCCGGCACCCTGCCGGAGGGGGGAACCCTCACCAGTGGCCATCTTCATCATCCTAGTGCTCTCCATGACGAGGAGGGAGTAGTTCACCCTCGGGGCTGAGGGTATGTACCAGTAGCTATGTGTTTGATCTCTCTATCTCTCTCATGTTCTTGATTTGGCACGATCTTGATGTATCGCGAGCTTTGCTATTATAGTTGGATCTTATGTTGCTTCTCCCCCTCTACTCTCTTGTAATGGATTGAGTTTTCCCTTTGAAGTAATCTTATCGGATTGAGTCTTCAATGATTTGAGAACACTTGATGTATGTCTTGCCGTGCGTATCTGTGGTGACAATGGGATATCACGTGATCCACTTGATGTATGTTTTGGTGATCAACTTGCAGGTTCCGCCCATGAACCTATGCATAGGGGTTGGCACACGTTTTCGTCTTGATTCTCCGATAGAAACTTTGGGGCACTCTTTGAGGTTCTATGTGTTGGTTGAATAGATGAATCTGAGATTGTGTGATGCATATCGTATAATCATACCCACGGATACTTGAGGTGACATTGGAGTATCTAGGTGACATTAGGGTTTTGGTTGATTTGTATCTTAAGGTGTTATTCTAGTATGAACTCTAGGGCTGTTTGTGACACTTATAGGAATAGCCCAACGGATTGATTGGAAAGAATAACTTTGAGGTGGTTTCGTACCCTACCATAATCTCTTCGTTTGTTCTCCGCTATTAGTGACTTTGGAGTGACTCTTTGTTGCATGTTGAGGGATAGTTATATGATCCAATTATGTTATTATTGTTGAGAGAACTTGCACTAGTGAAAGTATGAACCCTAGGCCTTGTATCTACACATTGCAATACCGTTCGTGCTCACTTTTATTATTAGTTACCTTGCTATTTTTATATTTTCAGATTACAAAAACCTATATCTACCATCTATATTGCACTTGTATCACCATCTCTTCGTCGAACTAGTGCACCTATACAATTTACCATTGTATTGGGTGTGTTGGGGACACAAGAGACTCTTTGTTATTTGGTTGCAGGGTTGCTTGAGAGAGACCATCTTCATCCTACGCCTCCCACAGATTGATAAACCTTAGGTCATCCACTTGAGGGAAATTTGCTACTGTCCTACAAACCTCTGCACTTGGAGGCCCAACAACGTCTACAAGAAGAAGGTTGTGTAGTAGACATCAGTGTCCTTTTAGCCACCAAGGTTTGTGAATTCCTCGCCAACTTAGACTCTGAAAATTCTAGAAAGACGATTGGATGCCTGTTGCAGGAAAAAGCTTTGAGGGAGAAGCACAAGAAGGGTGGCCCTAACTCTAGATCTGGCATCCTCAAAGAGAAATCTTGTAGGAGAAAAAGCAAGAAGGATAGCGCTAGAGGGGAGGCACACATGGTTCCATGATGGATGGCACTCGGCTTTCTGAGTTGCGGATGTGTGCTCGGCCATGGATGTGGTTTTCGTCAATGTGTTTTCCTCTAGTCGCATTGTGTCGATTGGATTTATTTTGCGGTACAGGGACCCATATGTTGCGGGTTGCAGTAGTAGTGTGTTGGGTGCTTTAGTCATGTGGCTCCATGATTTGGGAGTAGTTCACATGTGGATGGGGTCGTGCTTTTGAGCATGGTTGGGACGGTTTTCGCCCGGTTTTCCACAAATTAACTGGGCAACTCTCTTCTTCTTAATTAATGGATGAGGCAAAGCTTTTGACTCCGTGTTTAAAAAAAACCTACCCCTCCGTGCCCTCTCCCATTGTTCGAGCCATCGTCTAACCACCTTCGCATTCTTGTCTGTTGTACGCCATGGCCATGGAGTCCTTTGCGATGTGGTACAGGAGACTCACGTTGGCGTGCCACGCCCGTGGCCGAGGTCCGTGAAGCGGAGGCCTAGCGCTAGGGCCGCATTGATGCAGGCCTACCTTCGAGATCCCCGGAACACTCGGGTGAGGAGATGAAGGAGGGTGACCCCATGGTTATGGTGGAGATCACCATGGAGGAAGCACCTGTGGAAGAGCAGCAACCCGAGCCGATGGTGGTGCCCCCCGTGTCCGGGTTCAGCATGCTACAGGCGAGCCAAACTACAACCAAATGCTAGTGAAGGCGGAGGAGGAGGAGCGGGGGCCCGCACCGATGGAGGAGCCACCGATGTACGTGTTTAGGCAGCTATTGGCAGGTAGTAGTACAGCGTCTAGCTCTTGGAAGGGCACCGACTGACGGAGTACTAGCTGGAGGCGGAGGGCACGCCCGAATCTGCCGTCGCGGACATGGTTGTGGTAGACCCCGATTACCATAGATATCAATCGAGCCATGTTTGAGTCCATGAACAGCGTGCACGCCATCCGCCAAGAGCGTTGGCGGCCCCGCGACAACGAGGCAGACCGCAACCGGCTCTTTGAGGGGTTGCAGGCAGAGAATGATGATGCACCGGAGAAGCACATCGATGATGCCAAAGGTATCCATCATCACCGCCGCGTCGCTTGCGCCGGCAACCAACAACTACGAGGTTGGACTGTCCCGTGCGTGCTCTACTGACCTCACCTCCGACGAGTAGGAGTAGAGTAGGATTTAGTTGATTTTTAGGTCCTTTCTCTATGTAGAAGTTATTTTGAAAAATCAATGAAAATCTGTGTCCACTTTTATTTGATGACTCCGGTTGGATGGCCGGCTCCCCGCCCGCGCGGACAGTTGGTGATGTCCATTTGGTGATCTGCGTTGGAGTTACCCTAACACCCTTCGTGTGAGTCAGCGTGCAGGTGAGAAGATGCCAAAGGGTAGCCACAGGCCTCCCTCACGTTGCAAGCCATACACGAAAGTTGGGGGAACCGGATAAATTACACTCTGAACTTATACAAAACCGGATAAATGTGGCCCTTGGCGGTTTTGGGGAGAACTAGAGGGGGTTGCTGACTGGGGACGCTAGTTGGCTAGAATTGTTTCCGGCGGTGGGGGTGGGGGTGGGGGCATTATCACTTCTTTGTCTCGTGCAAGGAAAGTGACCACGGGCGTCTTGTCTCTTCTTCGTCGCCGTGGGGAAGGAAGGCTCCTCCTCCCCTGTCGTCGCCTCCTCGGCTGCACCACCGCCTCCTCTACTGGCGCCATGGCTGCAGGTTAGTCATCGACCTCGACCTCCCCTGTTTCCTGCTCTTCTGCTCCATCGGTGTCTTGATCAGATAGGTTAAGAAAAGTGGGGTTTTGAGGGTTTGATTGTCTTGATTATATTGGGGAAATAGAGGGTCGTTGCTCGAGTTCGTGCTATGGCACCAGTTTTGTCCGCGGCTTCGGCTGGAACCCGTGCCATGGAAGCAATTTTAGCATGCCATGACAATGGTTTTGCATGATGTACATGGGTTCTATTTGTGAGTTGTTCAAAGGGGCAAAATAGGGCATTATTTATATGATCAGAGGGGAACATAAGAGGAAAAGAGGGGACCTTTTATCGCAACAATTGTTGCTATGTTTTAATAAGTTATTCCACTGAATTATGTGTTGATCAAAGATTTCTAATCTGTGTAGCAACTGGAGAAGATCCACGGGATGTTCTCGACTATTTCTAGTTAGATTACACTACTTTTGATAATTTGATAGAGCAGATGGATTGATGGAGTATAATGATGGAATGGTTGCTGAGGTTTTTGTGGAAAAATCTAGATTTGGTTATGTAGAGGATATGTATCATGTGGAAAGAGGGCACTGAAGAGGCAAGTAAAACTGCTAGCTACTGACCAGGGAGTACTTGTCGATCCACCGACAAGGACTGCATCATTTAGCTAGCAAAAAAAACATAAGTTCCACTTTAGCTCCCTCAACACCATACGGGACGAAACTGCATTGGCCAGTTCCTCGCAAAACACTCAGTGAATGATTGTTGTATGTGAATGACGTTGCATCAGTTGAGAAGGTGGACACTAGACGAACATATGTAGAATTTGATGACGTATTTGGGGAAAGAAAAAAGGAACTAAAGTGGAGGGATCTTCAGAAGATCCAGAGCAAACAATTGAAGAAGTGCAAAAGTATGGAATTCAGATAAGACGATGTTAGATGTTGCAGTCCTTGTTTCAGCTAGAGTTTATGAAACTTATTCCATGCATAGAGGAAACATAATTTCTTTGATCAATGGTAAGGTTGTGGAGACAGAAATGGTGGATGACATTGAATTTCATTCTCTCAACTTCATTCTTTGGTTCAACCACTTCTCCGGGATGCATCAACATCAACAATGTTGGACTTTGCCTCCATCACTTAATGCTAGAGTTATTGGTTTTGAATCTTCAGTTTCCTAACACCGGCCTTCAAACGGTTGACAACATCTCGTAGATCGCAAAGCAACTAGGTAACGGACTGATTGTTTGGATTATCATGCCACTTGAAGAATGTGAATCTACAATGTAGCGCAAATTATGGATCTTGAGTGGTGCAGATCGGAGCCACTGACCAAAGCATACAAAAGCATATAAGTTTAACTCCGATTTCATGCAGTTGTAGTACCTACGACCAAGATTCATGCAACTCCATGAAATCCATCAAGGTGCCTTCTACAGCAATGGCAGAGTTGCTCAGCGCGTGCTCCATTTTTCGCTCCCGATACGACACCGGTGACTGCAATGGCAACACCATGCTTAGCGAAGACTAAGGGCGACTGGTGGGAGCTAGCGGAGGACCGCATCATTGATTTTCGTCATAGATTGGAGCTAGTTGTTGTGCTAATGGGGAATCATGGTGGGAGGTAGGGTTCATCACGCAAGATTATGATGCAAGGTAGGGTTCGTACCGAGATGGGGAATTGGATCGAATCGTTTTCTCCTGCCATGTCATATGCCCAGTTAGCATCATTAGAACAAAAACCACCACCTTTAGTTCTCTCCAAAACAGCCCAGAGCCACATTGATCCGATTTTGCACAAGTTCAGGGTGTAATTTATTAGGACAACGCTAACGCCCACACGTGTGGTGGGAGCCAAACCCGCCCACACGCCCTATAACACACAGACTACGCCATGTCACCGCATGCATGCATGTGGAAATCTTTTTGAATTTTCTGTTTTTAAAATGTTTTATCTCTTAAATGAAAAATCCGATTGAAGATCCGTTTTCACCATTAAATCTCTTGCGACGAGATCTTCGAAACTAGATCTCATATCAATATATATCGACGAATTTTTTGGGTTAAAAGTTGCCGTGTCTATTGCACATGAATTGCCATGATGTTTACACTGAAGTTGCCATGATATGTTTCAACTATTTTTTTCTACATTTAAAAGTTAATTTTGACATATTATAAAATGGGGAATTAAGAAACTAGACTTGCCATGCACCATAAATTAAAATTGCCATGATACATGCACTTGAAATTGCCATGGTTCATACAAAAAATATTTTCATGGTCAAAGTACTGGAATTGCCATCATCGAAAAACTAAAATTGACATGATCTACAAACTAAAATTGCCACATGGCAACTTTAGTTTAAGTACTATGGCAACTACAGTGTAAACATCATGGCAACTTTTGGGCAATTTTTTTTCGTGAAACATATCAACATGGGGTCTAGTTTTGAAGATCTCGTCGAGACGGATTTAATGGTGAAAACGGATTTTTAATTCGCCTTTTTAATTAGGAGATAAAACATTTTTAAGCCGAAAACCCAAAAGATTTCTGTTGATGTCATCTGTTCATACGTGGCAAAATGAGGGGTGATGGAGACGTGTGGGCGATGTGCAAACGCCCACACGTGTGGGCGTTAGTTTTTCCGATTAATTTTGTACAAGTTCACGATTTGGCGACGGTGAGCCATTCATCGACGTCATATGTTCTCATCTGAGTCGGCATTCTACTATTCCTTGGTGATTCGCTCACGCAAGAGGACCAAGTTGTGTGCTTCCTGTTGTTCTTTTTAGGTTGTTTTATAGGAGTATGAAGCATGTGAGCTGCTTCTCTGGGCCTTTTATCTTGCCGCTTTTTTTTTTCTTGGTTGGAATCTTGAAATATAATCCTGACTGGTTTATCTTTTTATTGAAACAAGGCAAAAGACTTGACATTTTCATTGAATAAGAAGAAGGTTTTAGAGTCGAGGCCACCGGCCGAGTTACAATCCTCACTCTCGCGGCATTACATTACACAAATATTTCGCCCCGGCATGGCACCACCATGAGGCTTCCTTTTTGATTCGAGCAACAAGCACACCAACTGGAATTGCATTGTTACGGAACACACGTGCATTTCGCTCTTTCCATATTTCAAGAAATCAGTAGCATAATGAAAGTCAGCGTCCTTCGTGGTCGTGAGGTCCCAGAAACATTGACGCGCCATCACTCCTTGACCGAAGTCAATCCACCCCAGTCCGCTGGATATACATCGTGTAAGTCGAGCCAAGATTTAATCATTCCTCACATACGGATGGTGTAGTGGCATTGGAAAAGAAGGCGCGCCGCCGATTCCGGAGTTTGCTTGCAAAGAGGACAAAGAAATCATCTCCAGTCCGGTTTATGGCTCTGTTAATTGAAAGTCGCGCATTGCTCGAGCTTTTCGTCTAAGGAAACCATCTCCTGTCCTCCCCTCTAGTGGTTGATGATGTCCATGATCCACATCACCGCCTTACGGGAGGAGGCCAGGGGGTGTGCCGCCGCCGGGTGCTGGTCAGGAGGAGGCCAGGGGGTGTGCCGCCGCCGCGTGACATGGAAGGAGGGGGCGCGTGGCCCACCAGCTTCCCTCGTTGATCCTAGTCCTACTCGGATTCGCAAGGAGGCCGCGCGCCGCCGCGTGAGATGGAGGGAGTAGCAGCTCGCAAGGCGACTGGCTGTACACCGGAGGGAGACAGGGAAACGAGCGCAACCCGGATTGGCAGCATTTAATGCGCCCAATCCAGCCAGGATGGGAGCGAGTCCGGAGCGCAGCCCACATCCCTCCCCCGCACCGCAGCCGACCCGGCTCCGGCGAGCAATCGAGCATCCATCTATATAATCCGGGGCATGGACCATCGCATCGCATTGCCCACCCATTGCAACAGCAGCCCTAGCGAATCAGCCTAGCTAGCCTGCCCAGGATAACCGCATACGCCCAAAGATCCAAGAACCGTCGATCGAGCGCCCACCATGCCGTCCACTGACCAAGCCCACCGCAGCCTTCCCATGATCATCCCTGCCGAGGCAGGCGCCGCGCCGCGCTACGCCGGTCGCAAGAGGCCTCACGAGCTCACCCTCGCCGTGTACGACCCCGCCGCCGCGGAGCAACGGGCCAACGCGGCCGGCCTCTCCCTCTCCGGCGCTCTTGTCCCGTTCTTGGCGCCGCCCGTCGACGCCGCGCCCATCAGGGTCGTGCCGCTCTCCGCCGTCGCTCCCCGAGCCGAGCCGGCGTGGATACGCCCCCACTTCGACCTGCGGCTCGACCTGGCGGTGCACTTCATCGACGAGAAGGTCCTGACCGCCACCGACCTCGACCCGCAGCAGAACCGGTTCCGGCTCCCGACCGCGGGCGTGCTGCGCAGCCTCCGGCCGATCCTCTCCCCCGAGGAGCTCGACGCCGCCAGCATACCGCGTGAGGGCGCCAGCGCTGCCCCGAGGCTGCCAAGAAGGCCGCCGCCCCCGCTGACCGAGGAGGAGGAGCTGCAGCAGGGGCGGATCAAGAGGAAGAAGAGGCAGGGCAAGAAGCACGGCGGGCTCCCCGTCGTCGTGTGCAACGTCCACGCCGGCACCAAGGCGCTGCAGCTGACGCAGTGGGAGAGCAGCCACGTCAACATCATCAAGGGGGAAGGGTACCTCGACTTCATCAACCGGTGCTGCTTCGAGGAGAAGGACGTCGTCGAGATCTGGGCCTTCAAGGAGCGCCACTTCCACCTCTTCGGCGTCGACATGTGCCGGGCGAGCCCGCTCTACGTTGTGCTGGCCAAGAAAGAGCAGCGGCCGTTGGCGTCGTCCATGGGGCTGGCCAAGTGTACGATGTAGTACAAGATTATCCTAGCTAGCTAGTTGTGCACTTGTCTGCACAAGTGTAGTAGATTTGACGTGTGGTCCTTTTAGATTTTGGATTTCAATCTATTAGCCAAGGCCACCTCAAGATTTTGAGACATTCTATTTGGGTAATTTGATCCGGGTTCTTTGGAGAAATTCAATCCGGAGCAGCCTTTTTAACAAGATTTTGAGACATTATATTGGGTAATTTGATCCGGATCCTTTTGAGAAATTTAATCCGGAGTAGCCTTTTTAACTTTGGTGTTTCAATATGTTTTGAGAAATTCAATTGTGTTTGATCTTTGTTTTTGAAAAATTCATGATTGCCTTTAGTTCCAGTCTTTGCGAAATCAGTCAATTGGACATGGCCGTGCTCATGTGCATACTGTAGCAGTGTAGCTTCCATAGCAAGAGCCAGCCTATGTTGGTGGTGTCTCGTGTGGTAACTGTACGGTTGATGTTTATATCGATTAGCGTGTTAATTTTCTTTAGTACCCCAGGCTAGTGTCTTGTCATATTTGGTATATTGATTTGTGGAAGAGGATACAAATGTAAATAAATCCATGTTTAGTGAGCATGTCATATACACCCAGAGGTGCAGTAAGCCACCGAATCTCAATCCCTCAAACAAACACAACGTAATTCCCTCCGAATATCCAATTCTGAACTGGGCTCGTCTGCACTCGGTAAACAATAAATTCAAAATTAAATACTATATTTAAAAAAATTCCAAGTTTGTTCACATGAAAGATATTTTAGTGTATTCAAATTTCAAAGCTTTTGAACATCTGAGTAGCTCTTAGAAAAAAATCGGGTCCAAAAAGAGCACAAACAGTAAACTTTTGTTTTCTACAAAGGGTGATTTTGTTGGCTTAAAATGGAGCACCAAGAGGATACAAACACAATGAGCACACACACCTGGCCTCTGAATAACTAGGATGCACACAACCAACGGCAACGCACACACACAAAAAAAACAAGCCAACAAATAGCAAAATCATGTAAGACCGAAACTATGTATCGGTGAGGGAAAAAACCAAAAGCGATAGATCCGTGATGAGCAAACTACAATTATGACCATATCCGCACAAAAATCTCATGACAGCACATGGATGAGATGTTCTTCAACATCAACGCCTTCAGGAAGGGAGAGACGCTCAACGCTGTCACCGGATCCAAGCACCAAGGCAGAATCTAGGTTTTCACCCAGAAGAACTAGTCTGGGAATATCCGAGCAATGCCTTCAACAAGGTAACGACATAAAACGTCGCCATTACCAGGTATAACCATCCGGTCAGACCCATGGTTGCACTCAGGAGCTTGAGACCAGGTGCTCGAGTAGCACCACCATCGACATTAATTGTGTTGTCGCCACCACTTTTTCGCGATCCCAACATCTATCTGCGCCGCCACCGCTGCACAACCTTTCATTCGCGTCAAGCCATCGTCTATAGTTTGCATCTGATCACCGATGTCAACCATCAGATCTGAAGGGAGAAAACCTTAAGAAGATCTTCAGATGGCCATCGCAATTCGCCTCGAAGCCGCCGCCGCATGCGAATGTGGTCACAGCAAGACCTATCACCGATGAAGGCGAGGTGGTCACGACGCTCCCAGATCTGAACATAGACTAGCATGGTGCCCCAGCCAGCCCTCGACCTCATAGGGGTAGCGACACGCCCCCATCCGCACAACCACAGTCAGATCTGGGAACGAACCATCCCGCCCCGGCGTCCACTGGCCAGCCATGACCGGAAGGAAAGGGCAACTTGCGGCGGTCGACAACGAGCGACCTAGGATAGGGTGGTTGCAGCCTTGCTGGCCACACTCCTGAAACTTCAGGCTGGAGGGCCTCAAGCAGGCGGCGGAGATTGGAGCCCAACCGACAGCGATTAGCACAGCCACCGGAGGAGACGTACGACTTCCTCGGGTGAAGAAAAGGACACATCCAAGGGAGAGAAGCCCTGCCGCCACTGCCTTCCGCACGGGGCTTCGCCCGACTGTGGCGAGGAGAGAGAGGGCGAGAAGCTTGCTGGAGGCGGCGAAGATGGGGATGCCTCCCATGTTTTTTTTTCACAGACCCCAAATTTATCTTTTTTCTAAGAGCTACTCATATATTCAAATGCTCTGAAATTTGGCACGGACATCACACACTCAGTCATCTTTCTCCACAAAAAACCCAGTTTTTTTGAATTTATGTAGTTGTTTTGAGGATTTTCTTTTTTTACTCCCGGGTTCATCTGAGCCGGGGAGCCAAAACGCCTCATCTCCTCTCCGTAAGAGCATCTACAGTCGGACTTGGCAAATCCGCCCCCCTATATGTCTGAGGACGCGCCTGGGCACGCCCCCGGTCACTGACCAGGCACTCCCTAAATCTGCGTCTCCACACCCATATATCTCATATTCAGAACCTTGTATCCATACAAATTCATGCAACTAGTACGTAGATGACGAAACAATCAAAATTGACAAGAAACAGACATGTAAACTGTTACCAAACGGGCATAAACATCACCAAAAGATCACCAAACGGGCAAGTCACACAGTTCAACGATCCGACACATTGTAAATACATACTAGAACTAGATTATAAACAGGAGAGGCGAGCTTCACCACTTCCTCGCTGGCCCATTGCCCTTTCGGTCTCCAGCGCAGCTGTAGGAGTCCCCGAAAGGAGGCGGGTCCATGTCGGAGCCGTCAGACCCGTCGTCGTCGGAGGAATTGGAGATGATGATGTAGCCTTGCAAGCGCCGGACGATGCGGTCTTGCTTGCTCTTGAGCTTGGCCACCCTCGCCGCCTCTGCCGCTGCCTCTGCCGCCTCCAGCTCGGATTGCTCAATGCCGAGCCGGAGCTGCTTGGCGTTGATCCTCCGGAGCCGTCGGGCCTTCGTCTCTGCCTTAGTAAGTGATCGACAACACACCCACTCGAGGAGACGGTCCTCCTCGTCGGGAAACGGCATCACACGGCGGTGGCGGTCGGACTGCGCACACGCGTCGGACCAGCCCCCCGTCTCCCTTGCCCTCCGCCTCTCGTGGCGGGCGGCACATGCCTCCTACTTCGGAGTATGCATCCAAGGTGCCAGCGAAGCGGGCACTAGAACCCACCGCTGCCCGCTCGGAGCAGCGGACGGGGGTGGAGGAAGTCGTCGGGCAGGAGGTGCAGATCGGGCATGCCTCATAGATCCGCGCGTGGGGTGGGAAGGGCCGGTGCTGCGGCGACAGGCGACAGGTGGCGTCGCACACCTCCAAGAATGACGCCACCACGAGGGGAATGACACCTGAGTGCCGCCATCATCTGATCGACTGATCAAGGGTTTCCCCTAGAGGTAGCGGAAGGAGGCAGGAACTTCACCTTGATGTTGCCTCCAAGAAGGAAACTGCCAAGGGTGTCACCATCACCGGCTCCGGCCACCGGTCGTAGACAAGGTTTTCGCCTGGATCTTTGACGGGGAACGGTGCATGGAAAGCAATTTTTTTCCCACAAAACACCCAAAGTTCTATCTTTGGAGATGCTAGCTAGCAATGAGAGGGCAGTGTGTGTGTCTACGTACCCTTGTATACCGAAAGCGTTAACGATCTAAAGATCATGGTTGACGTAGTCATACTGGCATCGCGATCCAATCCGATCCAAGCACCGCACGTGCGTCACCTCTGAGTCTAGCACACGTTTGGCTGTGTAATGTATTCTCCTTACTGATTCTAGCAAGAGAGGGAGAAGTGGTAGATGAGATCGGAACCAGGACGGTGGCGTGGTGGCGGTGGCGGCAACGGAACACGAGACACAACACATGGGAAGCTTTGTCGAGCCCCGACGGATACACATTCGGCTAACATAAAGCCAATCGTCTTATGCACAGTATGCCGAGAGGCCTGTAGGAGTCACCCGACAAATAGGAGCCACGTGGCATGGCCGTTTGCAGCCGACAGCTCTGTGACGGTGGGTACCTTTTGCCAAGATCCTCGATGAAAGGTACTTGGCAATCCATGTGGTATTTAAACCGCCCAAACCCTAGCGTCCGCCCCAATTCTATTCTCGATTAGGGGCAGGCCGCCACTCGTTCCCGCATGGTTTCATCACCGCCGCCGGCCCTCCCCTCCTCCATCGGGCCTATACGTACCCACCGGCCTCATCGTGCTAGCCAACCCATCAGATCCGGCGTCGACTGAGGCT
The DNA here is from genome assembly GCF_018294505.1 of Triticum aestivum. Lineage (NCBI taxonomy): Eukaryota > Viridiplantae > Streptophyta > Magnoliopsida > Poales > Poaceae > Triticum > Triticum aestivum. The sequence continues at coordinate 375,670,454 of NC_057802.1, forward strand.
GCTCGCACCCTCCTCACCGCACGGCTCCAGCCCCAAGCTCGCCGCTTGTAACACCCCATATGTTAAACTTCCATATTTGGCAATGTATCCAACCTTGTCATGATCAATCACAAGTGGTTTCCTCCTTGCTGGTTTCATTTTGGGGTTTTGCTTTGTTTCATATTGCATTGTATTGTCATTTCTTGTCATATTTCTTTTTTGCCATTATTTGTTGCATCATGGCCTCATCATATGTTGCATTGTGCTTGGTGTCATTTTGCATATTCTCATCTTCATGTGCATCTTCATGGTATAGCTCATTGCATTGTGGCATGTTCTATGTAGATCCAAGCATCATCATCCCCCTCCACTCATCACCACCTCTCCTTCTCTTTTCTTTCTTTTTGCAATTGCCATCTTGCCCTCCTCCATAATTGTTCATCTTCTCCCTATAAATCTTGCTACATGTCCAGAACTCTCTGCCAAATCTCATGCATTTTGGAGTTGTGTTGGTTAGGTTAAAAAATGTTCCAAGTTTGAATTATATTCAAACTTGTTTTATTTTTCGACCTCTAAAAAAACTGCCCAACTCAATTTGATCAAATAGTGGGTAATTCCAGGATCATGGGGATATTTTTATATTTCTCCAACTCCTCTCCTTTTCCCCTGTGCATTCTCTTTATTTTCTGTCTGAGGACAAGAAAAGAGAAGGCAAGCAGCAGCAGCCCAGCCAACATCTGCAGCAAAGCAGGCCAGCCGCGGTCCAGCAGCCACCTGGGCCTCGGCCTCTAGGCAGGCCCAGCAGTGCGCCAGCCAGCCTGCTCGGCCTCCCGCGCCCACTTCCTCTCCTCTCTTTCTCACCCGCTCGCCCGCACACCCTTCTCTCTCACTCGCGACACGCGGGCCCCGCATGTCAGCGGGCGCACCCAACGCACCCGCCACCTTTCTCCTTCCTCCTCCCTCTGCTTTTCGCCACGCCATGGCCACGGTGGCCGAGCCAGCCGTCCCCGCACCCCTATAAGACCCCCTCGGCGTCCGCACCTACTCCTTAGGGTTTCCCCAATCGCCGCCGCCACCAAGGGGCTTCTCCCCTGCCCTCCTTCCTCCTGCCCGATCTATCCCGAGCGCAACCCAGAGCATGCCGTCGCCATCGTCGCCCCATCGGTCACCTCCAGCCGCCTCAGCCGAGTCCGTCTGCCTCCCCGTCGTCCCCGTCGTCCGCTGCTTCCACTCCATCGCCGAGGGAACGCTAAGATCCATGCCACGCTGCCTCCTCTGCTCCCTCCTTCTTCGGTCATCAGCGAGCGCCTAGGGTTCAGAGCTCGTCTGCGATGCCGCCGGCTCGTTTCCGTCTACGTTGTCGTGTCCTAGGGTGAGATAGGTATATCCAACCACCTTACTTTCTTCTCCTGTCACTGTCCGGTCTCCGTAGACGTCGCTAGGGTCGGGGTCTCGCCGTGATCGCAACGCTCCGGCGTAGTCTGTAATTGTTAGGTGCAGTAGTTGTTCTTCTGCATCCCGCGTAACCTAGGCCCCTAGCAGAGCGGTAGCCGACTCTCTGGCCTCGCGCCTCCTCCGCATCCACCCCAGCTGCACTGCCGCCTCGCTGTGACGTGCTGCAGTCGCTCACCGTGACTTGCCGTACCCCGGGTCGAGCACGAGTTCGAGTTCGAGCGCCCCGGCAAGCCCGCGCCCTGCCGCCTCGCTGCACCCCTTGCACGCCCCGGCTCTGCCTTCGATCCCGCACGCCCGCTGCCATTTGCCGAGCACGGATTCTCCGTTGCTGTCGCCGGAGTCGCCATCGTCGCCTTGGTCTCGTCGGTGCAGCGAGCCCGCTTTGGGTTCAGCTCCGAGGGGAAAGACTCCCATCTTCTTTCAGATACACATGCATAGCCAAGTGGCTCGAGCCACGCCGCTCCACCCTGGCAACCCGGGTTCGATCCCCCGGGTTCGCAAATAACCCCCCTTTTTTGTGTTTGTTTGTTTTGTTTGTTTAAATGGGTCACTGACAGGCGGACCCCACCTGCCTTACACACATCCCAGCAGGACCCACCTGGCATACACACACACACCCTCTTTCTTCTTTGTTTTTTTAACCCACCCCAAAATTCCATTTCTAGAAAGGGCTGACTTTCCAAATCTGGCCACGTCCAAATCTGGACATTCCAGATCAGGTCATTTCCTTTTCTGTCTTTTATCCAATTCTGGCAGTATTTTGTTATGTGCATTTGTGGGCATTTATCGACAACAACTTATACATGTTATATATCATTTTGCACTAGAAAAATCCCACCAATCTAGTGGTGGCATTATTTTCTGCATTTGAGCAAGTTTGCACACATGCCATTTTACATCATGTTGCTGTTTTGTCTTTCATGTGTATATTTATGCAAATATGCTATGGGGTAGTTTTGCACATGAACATGCTCTTCATCATGTCTACTTCATGCTAGAATTAAGCCCATGCCATGATATGCTTTATATTGAGTTAAACATGCTTGCAAACATGCTATCATAAATCTGTTTCTGCCATGCCATTAAATTCTACTGTCGGAAATCTGTTCACATCACTTGCCATGTTTGCATTGATGCTATTATCATTTCTGTAGATCTTTGCAACAAGTTCAATAAGGGAGTTTTGTTAAGTGCACCTAGTACTAGCATGCCATGCTCAAGTTTGCCATTATAGATTCCTGTAACATGTAGTTTACTGGCTCTAAACATTGCAACCTGATGTTGTTTCTGTCATGTTCAGTGAATTTCTGCAAAGTCTGTTAAACTGTTATCATTTGCATTTTTGCCATGCTGTTTTAAAATGTTCTACTGAGTTCTAGCAGTCGATCATTGTTCATGATTTGTAGAGCTTCACCTGTACTTCACTGCCATGTCTTTTCTTTTCATGTTCGGGTGCTGTAGAATATTTAAACTTTGCATCTAAGTTGCCATGTTGCTGTTTCCAACAGATTGCATTGCATCTTGTTTTGCTCGTCATTTGCAAACCGTGCATCCGTTTCCGGTGATCTTCACATCGATTTCAACCGAAATCTTTCAATCTTTCCATTGGCATGCTTGGGTTACCATGATTCTTCCCATATCCTTCATGACTCCACCGTTTCCTTCTCGTTGTCGTACCCCTTCGTTCCGGTAGAACCGTAGCTCCGTGCATACCATTCTTCTTATGCATCCTTGTTAGTCTTGCGTGTAGAACATGTTCTTGCCATGAGTGGTTGTTTATTGTATGCATGTCTTTCTTTGGTAGTTTAGGGAGACAAGTTTGAGTTCGAGGATCCTATCGAGTACGTTCACGAGGAGCAAGCTTTCGACACCACTGAGAACATTGCAGGTAAGATGATCATTACCCCCATATCACTTCTATCTTTGCTGGCTAGTTGTTCGTTCTATCGCTATGTCGCACTACCTACCACTTGTTTATCAAGCCTCCCATATTGCCATGTCAAGCCTCTAACCCACCTTCCTAGCAAACCATTGTTTGGCTATGTTACCGCTTTTGCTCAGCCCCTCTTATAGCGTTGCTAGTTGCAGGTGCAGTGCAGGTTGTTCCATGTTGGAACATGGATATGTTGGGATATCACAATATCTCTTATTTAATTAATGCATCTATATACTTGGTAAAGGGTGGAAGGCTTGGCCTTTTGCTCGGTGTTTTGTTCCACCCTTGCCGCCCTAGTTTCCGTCATACCGGTGTTATGTTCCAGATTTTTGCGCCCCTAACACGGTGAGAGTTTATGGGCCCCTCTTGACAGTTCGCTTTGAATAAAACTCTTCCAGCAAGGCCCAACATTGGTTTTACCATTTGCCTAATAACAACTAAAACTTGCATAGGGAGTAATTAACCCGAGGATACTTAATCAACCCCCCGGGGCCAGTGCTCCTCATGAGTGTTCGTCCAAACTAGAGCAGCTTGCGGCACCGCCCCTTGGCAACTTAGGGTTTTTGGTCGCTGTAACCATAGCTCATCTGTCGTGGCCTGAGACGAGATACGCGCGGCTACTATTAGGGTGTCGGCACGCCGGGAGGTCTTGCTGGATTTGTTTTACCATTGTCGAAATGTCTTGTGCACCGGGATTCCAAGTCTGATCGGAGGGTCCCTCGATGGAGGATTGTCTCCGCGGATCATGAACTTGTCATGGGCTAAGTTGGGACACCCCTGCTGGGTATAATATTTCGAGAGCCATGCCCACGGTTATGTGGCAGACGAAAGTTTTCAATATCCGGTTGTAGTGAACTTGAAACAAACTCTTTAAAATACACCAACTGTGTGCGTAACCGTGATGGTCTATTTTCGACGAGGTTCTGGAAGAGAACACGGCGGGGTTATGATTGAACGTAAGTAGTTCAGGATCACTTCTTGATCATTACTAGTTTGCGACCGGTTACTTAGTTTCTCATCTTATTCCGATATTCGCAAGTTTGCCACCATACAAATTCTTAGTACTTGCTGCAACTCCACCATATAACCATGCCTTACCCATTTAAGCTTTGTTAGTCTTGATACCGAGGGTGATATAATTGCTGAGTCCCTGTGGCTCACAGATTACTACAAATACAGTTGCAGGTACCGATGAGACTGATGTAGGTGATGCCACTGAACTCAAGTGGGAGTTCTACGAAAACCGTGGCCGTTACTATGTTTCTTTTCCGGACGATCAGTAGTGGTGCCCAGTAGGGTCGATCGGGACTTATGTTGGGTGGTTGTCTTTTATTCATTTGATTTTGTCCGTAGCCGGACTCTGTGTTCATCTTGAATGATTGTATAACTTGATGATATTTGTGTGACATTGTGGCGATTGTAAGCCAAAGCTCGTATTCTATCTATTCAGTACATGAGATGAGCAAAGATACAACCACTCTTGCAACCATACCAATATGCGCTTATGCCCCAAGTCGTGCCTCGACATGTATGGAGTATAGTCGCATATTGGGCGTTACAAGTTGGTAATCAGAGCCATCTCGACTTAGGAGCCCCTGCTTGATCGAACCGCTGACGTTGTTGAGTCTAGAAGCAAACCATTTTGAGTCTTAGGAATATATATATCGGAGAGTAGGATTCTTTTTACTCCTTATCCCTTTCGCCGCTCTCGTGAGGACTCCTAACGTAGATGTTTTGACTTCCCTCTCCTCATTTTCACTAAAAAAAAGGATCACGTGGATATCTTGGGATCGTTCCGATATTGTTGTAACGAGAACATTGTTCTTGGTGCCTCCTGACACTTAGGGGTTGTGGCAGTGTCCCCGGGAGTTGAGCTCCAAGGTGTTGTCGTCACATTTTTATCATTGCAGTTTCGGTATACCTGAGCTCGCCGACATCGAAAATTTCTTCTATGCGTGTTAGTGGTGAGATAACCTCGACGCCACCCAGTACTGGGGAGGGAGTTCGGGAGTATTGCCACAACTAGTATAGCGGATGCTTTTCGAAGGTCTGAGGTACACGATTTTTGGAGGTTTCTTGGTTATGTGTTGACGGATGGATACAGTTGGAGCGTAGGGCTTTTTAGTTGTTTGAGATATTTGTGTCTCCCTGTATCCCCAACACCGGATTGCATAACCAGAAAGTTTCGGGAGTTAATAGGTGGGAATTCAAGTAGCTCTTAGTTATCCTTTCGACAAATATTTGGTATAAGTTTGGGGAATCTTTACCATTTACTTGTTCCAGTCGTACCTTGTTATTTTATTCATCAACCTCATTTCAAGTGGCTTCTCATTCAAATGGTCGTATCATATTAACTTCGGAATGCATTCGTCCAATCTCTGTTCGGATGTTTATTGTGAAGACTTCTTTGCACATGTCTATCCGTTGATTCAGCTTGTCTATCATTTCTATGGTGGTTCTAACGGATGTCATCTTCTTCAGGATGGCTCCCCCAACTCGTCTGCATCCAGAACATATCGATGGAGAGCAGTCGAACCCTCCGCCTCCTCCGCCGCCTCCGGAGGCATGGCAAGCTGTGATGGCGACCACCAACGCCAATACCCAGATGCTTTTGCAGCTCTTGCAAGAGTGCAGCCAAGGCCTAGGCAACCAAGGGAATCAAGGTCAAGGGCAATTCAACAATCAGCCTTAGTTTGCCACACTCAATCAGTTCCTCGCAAATCAGCCAAAGACGTTCAACACTTGTGTTCAGGCCATGGACGCTGATGATTGGCTCGTGGACATCAAGAAGCATTCTGATTGCAGCAATGTCAGGCCCGAGGACTACGTCAAGTTCGCCTCTTTTCACCTCAAGGACCAAGCAGCTGATTGGTATCAACAGTACAAAGATTCCAGAGGGGGTCGAGTGATTACCTGGACTAACTTCTGCCGGGATTTTCGAGCTCATCATATTCCAACAAGTGTTGTCGAGAACATGCGTGAGCAATTCAGTAACCTCAAGCAAGGAAGCATGTCCGTGTATCAATACAACATCCAGTTTCAGAATCTTGCTCGCTACGCAAGGCAAGACGTTCCAGATGAAAAGAGCATGATTTATCACTTCAGGGGTGGCCTCAGAGAGGATCTGCAGTTAGCTCTTGTTCTGTTGAGCCTACTCAGTTCGATCAGTTCTATAACATGGCCCTCAAGCAAGAAGCTGCCCAACTCAAGTGTGAGGCTTCAAAGAAGAGACTCAGGGATGCAGTCCAGTCTTCCTCTTCGTCTTAAGTGGCAGCTAAGCAACCGAAGTTTTGGCTTCCTCCACCTCCTCCATTTCGTCAGCCCGACTAGCAGAAGCACTCAGGTGGTAATGGATCTTCCCACCCACCCAACCCAAGCCATCAGAACAAGTCTCAGCCTCAGGCTCCAAGGACAGGCGGTCTTCCTCCTCCACCTTTTCGCCCGCTTTCAGAGGTCACATGTCACAAGTGTGGTATGAAAGGTCACTACTACAACAAGTGCTTCGGCCAGAAGCGCCTTCCGCCTCCTCCTCCGGTCAGGTCAGCAAGCAATGTAGTCATCAAGCACAATCAAAAGTATGCAAAGGTGAACATGTTGAATGCTCAAGCGGAGGAATCCACTGATGTGATCATGGGTAACCTCTCAGTTAACTTTTTCCCGACAAAAGTATTATTTGATACTGGTGCATCGCATTGTTTCATGTCAAGACCGTTTTTTGCCAAGCATGGGTTCGTAACTAAAGATTTGCTCAAGCCGTTATCTATTATTTCTCCAGGAAAGATTATGAACTCTAGCATGGTGGTTCCGGATGTCACCATCGAGATGGGCGACTATTCTTTTCTGGCTAATCCAATGGTCCTAGGGAATTCCGATATTGATCTTATCCTCGGAATGGATTGGCTTTCTGTGCACAAGGATTTTCTTGATTGTGCTGCCAAGGAGATTAAATTGATACATCCTTCTGAAGATGTGATCATCTTTGCCGCTCGTGATGAAACCATTGGGTTGTTCTCTCTCAATGAGAAAGGTGAGATCAACGCTATTTCTCAGATTCTAGTTGTTTATGAGTATCAAGATGTCTTTCCAGAAGAGCTTCCGGGTATGCCTCCTCACCGGCCAAATGAGTTCGTTATCGAGCTTGAGCCCGGTACAGAACCTGTTTGGAAGCGCCTTACAAGATTGGGCCAGAAGAGCTGAAAGAATTGAAGAAACAACTTGATGAACAAGAACATATGGGTCTGATCAGACCAAGTTCTTCTCCTTGGGGATATGGTGTTCTCTTTGTCCAGAAGAAAGATGGCACGAAACGACTTTGCGTCGATTACCGCCCATTGAATAAGAAGACAATCCAGAACAAACACCCACTTCCCAACATCAATGAATTGTTCGAGCAACTCAAAGGTGCAAAGGTGTTTTCCAAGCTTGACCTCCGTATGGGTTATCACCAGATTCGCATTCGTGAAGAAGATATCCCAAAGACAACATTCAGAACAAGCTTTGGTTCTTATGAATACACCTTCATGTCTTTCGGGCTTGCAAATGCCCCTCCAACATTCTCTCGTATGGTGAAGTTCATCTTCAACCCCTACACCAATGAATTCGTCTTGGTGTATCTCGACGATATCCTGGTTTTCTCCAAGAATAGAAAGGATCATGCCAAGCATTTGCGATTGGTGCTCGACATGCTCCGAGAGTATCAATTCTACACAAAGTTTTCCAAATGTGAGTTTTGGCTTGATGAAGTTCTTTACCTTGGTCACATCATCTCTGCCAAGGGCATTTTGCTACCTCTTGAGCATGCGTTGGTTTTCCCTTGAAGAGGAAAGGGTGATGCTGCAAAGTAGCGTAAGTATTTCCCTCAGTTTTTGAGAACCAAGGTATCAATCCAGTAGGAGACTACATGCAATCGCCTAGTACCTGCACAAACAATCAAGAACCTTGCAACCAATGCGATAAAGGGGTTGTCAATCCCTTCACGGCCACTTGCAAAAGTGAGATCTGATAAAGATAATAAGATAAATATTTTTGGTATTTTGCTTATATAGATTGGAAAATAAAGATTCCAAAATAAATAGTAAACTAGAATTGTAGATTGGAAACTTATATGATGTAAAGTAGACCTAGGGCCATAGGTTTCACTAGTGGCTTCTCTCAAGATAGCATATATTACGGTGGATGAACAAATTAATGCCGAGCAATTGATAGAAAAGCGCATAGTTATGAGAATATCTAGGCATGATCATGAATATAGGCATCACGTCCGTGACAAGTAGACCAAAATGATTATGCATCTACTACTATTACTCCACACATCCACCGCTATCCAGCATGCATCTAGAGTATTAAGTTCATAAGAACAGAGTAACGCATTAGGCAAGATGACATGATGTAGAGGGATAAACTCAAGCAATATGATATAAACCCCATCTTTTTTATCCTCGATGGCAACAATACAATACGTGTCGTTTCCCTTTCTGTCACTGGGATCGAGCACCGCAAGATTGAAACCAAAGCTAAGCACTTCTCCCATTGCAAGAAAGATCAATCTAGTAGGCCAAACTAAACCGATAATTCGAAGAGACTTGCAAAGATATCAAATCATGCATATAAGAATTCAGAGAAGAATCAAATATTGTTCATAGATAATCTGGATCATAAACCCACAATTCATCGGATCTTGGCAAACACATCGCAAAAATAATTACATCGAATAGATCTCCAAGAAGATCGAGGAGAACTTTGTATTGAGATCCAAAGAGAGAGAAGAAGCCATCTAGCTAATAACTATGGACCCGCAGGTCTGTGGTAAACTACTCACACATCATAGAAGAGGCTATGGTGTTGATGTAAACCCTCCATGATCGAATCCCCCTCCGGCGGAGCGCCGGAAAAGGCCCCAAGATGGGATCTCATGGGTACAGAAGGTTGCGGCGGTGGAAAAAGTGTTTCGTGGCTCCCTTGGATGTTTTCAGGGTATAAGAGTATATATATAGGCGTAAGAAGTAGGTCGATGGAGCTACGAGGGGGCCACGAGGGTGGGGGGCGCGCCCTCCTGCCTCGTGGCCGCCTCGTTGCTTCCTTGACGTCCAATCCAAGTCTCCTGGATTGCATTTGTTCCAAAAACGATCCTCGCGAAGGTTTCATTCCGTTTGATATTCCTTTTCTGCGAAACACTGAAATAGGCAAAAAACAGCAATTTGCACTGGCTTTCGGTTAATAGGTTAGTCCCAAAAATAATATAAAAAGGTATAATAAAGCCCATTAAACATCCAAAACAGATAATATAATAGCATGGAACAATAAAAATATATAGATATGTTGGAGACGTATCAAGCATCCCCAAGCTTAATTCCTGCTCGTCCTCGAGTAGGTAAATGATAAAAACAGAATTTTTGATGTGGAATTCTACCTAACATAATTTTTCAATGTAACTCTCTTTATGGTGGCATGAATGTTTAGATCCAAAAGATTCTAGAAAAAGTTTTAATATTGACATAAAAATAGTAATACTTCAAGCATACTAACCAAGCAATTATGTCTTATCAAAATAACATAGCCAAAGAAAGCACATCCCTACAAAATCATATAGTTTGGCCATGCTTCATTTTCGTCACACAAAATGCTCCCATCATGCATAACCCCGATGACAAGCCGAGCAATTGGTTCATACTTTTTAACGCCCTTCAGCCTTTTCAACCCTTACGCAATACATGAGCGCAAGCCATGGATATAGCACTATAGGTGGAATAGCATATGATGATGGAGGTTATGTGAGAAGACAAAAAAGGAGAAAGTCTCACATTGACGCGGCTAATCAACAGGCTATGGAGATGCCCATCAATTGATGTCAATGCGAGGAGTAGGGATTGCCATGCAACGGATGCACTAGAGCTATAAATATGTGAAAGCTCATCAAAAGAAACTAAGTGGGTGTGCATCCAACTTGCTTGCTCACGAAGACCTAGAGCATTTTGAGGAAGCCCATCATTGGAATATACAAGCCAAGTTCTATAATGAAAAATTCCCACTGGTATATGAAAGTGACAAAATATGAAACTCTCTATCATGAAGATCATGGTGCTATTTTAAATCACAAGTGTGGAAAAAGGATAGTAACATTGTCCCTTCTCTCTTTTTCTCACATTTTTTTCCTTCTCTCTTTTTTTGGTTTGGGCTTCTTTGGCCTCTTTTTTTCGTCCGGAGTCTCATCCCGACTTGTGGGGGAATCATAGTCTCCATCATCCTTTCCTCACATGGGGCAATGCTCTAATAATGATGATCATCACACTTTTGTTTATTTACAACTCAAGAATTACAACTCGATACTAGAACAAAATATGACTCTATGTGAATGCCTCCGGCGGTGTACCGGGATATGCAATGAATCAAGATCGACATGTATGAAAGAATTATGAAGGTGGCTTTGCCACAAATACGATGTCAACTACATGATCATGCAAAGCAATATGACAATGATGGAGCGTGTCATAATAAATGGAACGGTGGAAAGTTGCATGGCAATATATCTCGGAATGGCTATGGAAATGCCATAATAGGTAGGTATGGTGGCTGTTTTGAGGAAGATATAAGGAGGCTTATGTGTGATTGAGCGTATCATATCACGGGGTTTGGATGAACGGGCGAAGTTTGCACCAACTCTCAAGGTGAGAAAGGGCAATGCACGGTACCGTAGAGGCTAGCAAATTGCGAAAAGGTAAGAGTGCGTATAATCCATGGACTCGCATTAGTCATAAAGAAATCATATACTTATTGCAAAAGTTTATTAGCCCTCGAAGAAAAGTACTACTACGCATGCCCCTAGAGGGATAGATTGGTAGGAAAAGACCATCGCTCGTCCCCGACCGCCACTCATAAGGAAAGCAATCAAAGAACACCCCATGCTTCAAATTTGTCACACAACGTTTACCATACTTGCATGCTACGGGACTTGCCAACCTCAACACAAGTATTTCTCAATTTCACAATTACCCAACTAGCATGACTCTAACATTACCACCATTATATCTCAAAACAACTATCAAGTATCATAGTATTTAATGCACCATATATGAAAGTTTTTATTATACCCATCTTGGATGTCTATCATATTAGGACTAATTTTACACAAGGAAAATTACCATGCTGTTCTAAAAGACTCTCAAAATAATATAAGTGAAGCATGAGAGATCAATAATTTCTATAAAATAAAACCACCACCGTGCTCTAAACGATATAAGTGAAGCACTAGAGCAAAATTATCTAGCTCAAAAGATATAAGTGAAGCACATAGAGTATTCTAATAAATTTCGATTCATGTGTGTCTCTACCAAAAGGTGTGTACAGCAAGGATGACTGTGGTAAACTAAAAAGCAAAGACTCATATCATACAAGACGCTCCAAGCAAAACACATATCATGTGGTGAATAAAAATATAGCCTCAAGTAAAGTTATCGATAGACGAAGACGGAAGAGGGGATGCCTTCCGGGGCATCCCCAAGCTTCGGCTTTTGGTTGTCCTTGAATTTTACCTTGGGGTGCCTTGTGCATCCCAAGCTTAGGATCTTGCCACTCCTTATTCCATAGTCCATCAAATCTTTACCCAAAAACTTGAAAACTTCACAACACAAAACTCAACAGAAAATCTCATGAGCTCCGTTAGTATAAGAAAACAAACCACCACCTTAAGGTACTGTAATTAACTTATTCTTTATTTATATTGGTGTTAAAACTACTATATTCCAACTTCTGTATGGTTCATACCCCCCAATACTAGCCATAGATTCATCAAAATAAGCAAACAACACACAAAAAACAGAATCTGTCAAAAATAGAACGGTCTGTAGTAATCTGAATCAAACGTATACTTCTGGAACTTCAAAAATTCTGAAATAAATTGGTGGACGTGAGGAATTTATCTATTGATCATCTGCAAAAATAATCAACCTAAAATCACTCCCCAGTAAAAAATGGCAGCTAATCTCGTGAGCGCTAAAGTTTCTGTTTTTTACAGCAAGATCACAAAGACTTCACCCAAGTCTTCCCAAAGGTTCTACTTGGCACAAACACTAATTAAAACATAAAACCACATCTAAACAGAGGCTAGATGAATTATTTATTACTAAACAGGAACAAAAAGCAAGGAACAAAAATAAAATTGGGTTGCCTCCCAACAAGCGCTGTCGTTTAACGCCCCTAGCTAGGCATAAAAACAAGGATAGATCTAGGTATTGTCATCTTTGGTTGGCAATTCTTCAATCGAACACTTATAACCCTTAGGAGTTTCCTTCTTTTTATTAATGATCAAACTCCTAGGCAAGAAATCAAGAAATTCATTTGTAGCAAAAGGTTCCTTAATGATAGCGAAAAAGTTGGGGTGAACACTTATTGATTTGAGATCCGCATTTTCCTTACTAGAAGATTCACCCTTATTTTTAGGAACATACATGAATTTGGCAACTTTAGTAGTAGGAGGATTTGAAGTGTTTCTCACGGCAGAAAAGGTAGACCCTAAGTTTGTAATAATATCCTCAAGTTTATCAATTCTAGTGGAATCTTGATCTATCTTTTCATTAACTATGGGTTCCTTTTCTCTAAATTTTTTAGAGTAACTCCTACCTTAGATCCATATTGGGTAATTTGGTTGTGGATCTTTTTATCCAAATTCTCAATCACCTCTACGGTGGCAACTTTATTTTCAATAATTTCAAGCCTTTGCATCACATGTTCCAAAGTTAAAATAGTTCCATTAACCAAAAGAGGTGGTGGGCCAAAAAAAATCTATCATAGCATTATAAGAATCAAAAGTATGGCTACCCAGAAAATTCCCTCCGGTAATGGTGTCAAGAATATATCTGTTCCAAGGAGTGATGCCTACATAAAAATTGCGAAGAAGAACGGAAGTAGATTGCTTCCTAGTGGATCTATTCTGAGCATTGCAAATTCTGTACCAAGCATCTTTTAGATTTTCTCCCTCCCTTTGTTCAAAATTAATAACTTCATGATCGGGAGTACTAACAATGATAGAACGACTGGCCATAACGACAAAACAAACGACCTAACACACGGACACACAAGAAGCAAGCAAAAAGAAACGAACGGAAAAAAGGGCGAATAAACGGCAAGGGTGAAGTGTGGGAGAGGAAAATGAGAGGCAAATGGCAAATAATGTAATGCGAGGGATAAGAGTTTGTGATGGGTACTTGGTATGTCTTGACTTGTGCGTAGATCTCCCCGGCAACGGCGCCAGAAATCGCACGTTGGCGGGAGATCAAATCTTGACTTGACTTGGCGTAAGCCTCCCCGGCAACGGCGCCAGAAATCCTTCTTGCTACCTCTTGAGCATGCGTTGGTTTTCCCTTGAAGAGGAAAGGGTGATGCAGCAAAGTAGCGTAAGTATTTCCCTCAGTTTTGAGAACCAAGGTATAAATCTAGTAGGAGACTACATACAAATCGCCGAGTAATTGCACAAACAATCAAGAACCTTGCAACCAACGCGATAAAGGGGTTGTTGATCCCTTCACGGCCACTTGCAAAAGTGAGATTTTATAAAGATAATAAGATAAATATTTTTGGTATTTTTGGTTATATAGATTGGAAAATAAAGATTGCAAAATAAATAGTAACTAGAATTGTAGATTGGAAACTTATATGATGTAAAGTAGACCCGGGGGCCATAGGTTTCACTAGTGGCTTCTCTCAAGATAGCATATATTACGGTGGGTGAACAAATTACTGCCGATCAATTGATAGAAAAGCGCATAGTTATGAGAATATCTAGGCATGATCATGAATATAGGCATCATGTCCGTGAAAAGTAGACCGAAACGATTCTGCATCTACTACTATTACTCCACACATCGACCGCTATCCAGCATGCATCTAGAGTATTAAGTTAATAAGAACAGAGTAACGCATTAGGCAAGATGACATGATGTAGAGGGATAAACTCAAGCAATATGATATAAACCCCATCTTTTTATCCTCAATGGCAATAATACAATACATGTCCTTTCCCTTTCTGTCACTGGGATCGAGCTACGCAAGATTGAACCCAAAGCGAAGCACTTCTCCCATTGCAAGAAAGATCAATCTAGTAGGCCAAACTAAACTCATAATTCGAAGAGACTTGCAAAGATATCAAATCATGCATATAAGAATTCAGAGAAGAATCAAATATTGTCCATAGGTAATCTGGATCATAAACCCACAATTCATCAGATCTCGGAAAACACACCGCAAAAAGAATTACATCGAATAGATCTCCAAGAAGATCGAGGAGAACTTTGTATTGAGATCCAAAGAGAGAGAAGAAGCCATCTAGCTAATAACTATGGACCCGAAGGTCTGTGGTAAACTACTCACACATCATCAGAGAGGCTATGGTGTTGATGTAGAAGCCCTCCATGAGTGAATCCCCCTCCGGCGGAGCGCCAGAAAAGGCCCCAAGATGGGATCTCACGGGTACAGAAGGTTGCGGCGGTGGAAAAAGTGTTTCGTGGCTCCCTTGGATGTTTTCAGGGTATAAGAGTATATATAGGTGAAAGAAGTAGGTCGGTGGAGTTACGAGGGGCCCACGAGGGTGGGGGCGCGCCCTCCAGCCTCGTGGCCGCCTCGTTGCTTCCTTGACGTCCAATCCAAGTCTCCTGGATTGCGTTTGTTCCAAAAACGATCCTCACGAAGGTTTCATTCCGTTTGGATTCCATTTGATATTCCTTTTCTGCAAAACACTGAAATAGGCAAAAAAATAGCAATTTGCACTGGGCTTTCGGTTAATAGGTTAGTCCCAAAAATAATATAAAAAGGTATAATAAAGCCCATTAAACATCCAAAACAGATAATATAATAGCATGGAACAATAAAAAATTATAGATACGTTGGAGACGTATCACATTTCCGTTAATCCGGAGAAGGTTGCTGCAATTGTCAACTGGGAGCCTCCTCAGAACGTCAAGCAGCTTCGCAGTTTCCTCGGGCTTGCAAGTTATTGCAGAAGATTTGTCGAGAACTTCTCAAAGATTGCTAAGCCTCTCTCCAACCTCCTCCAGAAGCATGTCAAGTACTCCTGTACTCCTGAGTGTGACGTTGCCTTCAATACTCTCAAAGAGAAACTCGTCACAGCTCCGGTCCTTACTCCTCCTGATGAGTCCAAGCCCTACCAAGTTTTCTGTGATGCTTCGTTGCAAGGTCTCGATGCAGTCTTAATGCAAGAGAAGAAAGTTGTGGCCTATACTTCTCGTCAGTTGAAGCCAAATGAGAGGAACTACCCCACTCACGATCTTGAGTTGGCGTCAGTTGTCCATGCATTAATCACGTGGAGACATCTCTTGTTGGGTAGGCAAGTGGACATTTTCACCGATCACAAGAGCCTCAAATATATCTTCACTCAGCCAAACCTCAACCTCAGGCAAACTCGTTGGGTCGAAATGATTCAAGAGTGCAATCCAAGCATTGAATACACTCCAAGCAAGGCTAATGTGATTGTAGATGCTTTGCGCAGAAAGGCTTATTACAACAGCTTAATTCTCAAGCCTTTCCAACCTGATCTTTGTGAAGCATTCCAAAAGCTCAACCTCCAAGTTATTCCTCAAGGTTTTCTTGGCAACCTTCAAGTCACTCCAACTTTGGAAGACCAAATTCGTGAGGCACAACTCCTTGATACCATGGTGAAGAAGGTGAAACATGGTGTTGCCAAGGCCCTTCCCAAATACAAGTGCTATCACATTGATGACAGAGACACTTTGTTCTTTGAGGACCGGATTGTGGTTCCAAAAGGTGATCTCAGGAAGGTCATAATGAATGAAGCTCATAATTCTCTTCTTTCCATCCATCCAGGAAGTTTGAAGATGTACCATGACCTCAAGCAGTCGTATTGGTGGACTCGCATGAAGCGAGAGATTGCTCAATTCGTGAATGAATGTGATGTCCGTCGAAGGGTGAAAGAAGAACATCAGTGACCAGCAGGTCTCCTCCAACCTCTTGCTATTCCAGAATGGAAGTTTGATCATATCGAGATGGACTTTGTCACCGGTTTTCCCAAGTCCAAGCATGGGAATGATGCTATCTTCGTTGTCATTGACAAGCTTACAAAAGTGGTTCATTTCCTTCCGGTCAAAGAATCTATCAACGCAGCTCAGTTGGCAGAGTTATACACTTCCAGGATTGTCTCGTTGCATGGAATTCCTCAGTTGATCTCTTCAGATCATGGAAGCATCTTCACTTCCAAGTTCTGGGACTCCTTCCAGAAGGCCATATGCACAAACATTCGTTTCAGCACGACCTTTCATCCTCAAACAAGTGGCCAAGTTCAAAGAGTCAATCAAATCCTCGAAGACATGCTCAGAGCTTGTGTCATCTCCTTCGGTATGAAGTGGGAAGACTGCCTCCCATTTGCCGAGTTCTCCTACAACAACAACTTCCAAGCAAGTTCGGGCAAGGCCCCTTTCAAAATTCTATATGGCAGAAAGTGTCATACTCCTCTCAACTGGTCCGAGACTGGTGAATGCCAACTTCTTGGCAATGACTTGATCACAGAAGCTGAAGAAATGTGCAAAGTCATCCATGAAAATCTCAAAGCCGCGCAATCACGCCAGAAGAGTTACTATGATAGCAAGCACCGTGACTTGGCCTTCGAGATTGGAGACCATGTCTATCTCCGAGTCTCTCCTATGAAAGGCACTCAATGCTTCGGTATCAAAGGGAAGCTTGCCCCAAGATATGTGGGTCCTTTCAAAATTGTTGGCAAAAGAGGGGACCTTGCTTATCAACTTGAGCTCCCATCCAACTTCTCAAATGCGCACGATGTGTTTCACGTGTCACAACTTCGCAAGTGCTTCAAGATGCCCGAGCGCACTATCAACTTCGAAGAAATTGACCTCCAAGAGGACTTGTCTTATCATGAGCATCCCGTTGCCATTCTTTAAGAAACCGAGCGCAAAACTCGCAACAAGTCGATCAAGTTCCTCAAAGTTAAGTGGTCTCACCATTCCAACCGAGAAGCTACTTGGGAGCGCGAGGATCACCTCCCTTCTGAATATCCGGAGTTCTTTCAGTCCTAGATCTCGGGATGAGATCCCCTTGTAGTGGAGGAGAGTTGTAACACCCCATATGTTAAACTTCCATATTTGGCAATGTATCCAACCTTGTCATGATCAATCTCAAGTGGTTTCCTCCTTGTTGGTTTCATTTTGGGGTTTTGCTTTGTTTCATATTGCATTGTATTGTCATTTCTTGTCATATTTATTTTTTTCCATTATTTGTTGCATCATGGCCTCATTATATGTTGCACTGTGCTTGGTGTCATTTTGCATATTCTCATCTTCATGGTATAGCTCATTGCATTGTGGCATGTTCTATGTAGATCCAAGCATCATCATCCCCCTCCACTCATCACCACCTCTCCTTCTCTTTTCTTTGTTTTTGCAAGTGCCATCTTGCCCTCCTCCATAAATGTTCATCTTCTCCCTATAAATCTTGCTACATGTCCAGAACCTCTCTGCCAAATCTCATGCATTTTGGAGTTGTGTTGGTTAGGTTCAAAAATGCTCCAAGTTCGAATTATATTCAAACTTGTTTTATTTTTCTACCTCTAAAAAATGCCCAACTCAGTTTGATCAAATAGTGGGTAATTTTAGGATCATGGGGATATTATTATATTTCTCCAACTCCTCTCCTTTTCCCCTCTGCATTTCTCTTTATTTTCTGTCTGAGGAAAAGAGAAGAGAAGGCAAGCAGCAGCAGCCCAGCCAACAATAGCAGCAAAGCAGGCCAGCCACGGTCCAGCAGACACCTGGGCCTTGGCCTCCAGGCAGGCCCAGCAGTGCGCCAGCCAGCCCACTCGGCCTCCCGCGCCCACTTCCTCTCCTCTCTTTCACACTCGCTTGCCCGCACACCCCTCTCTCTCACTCGCGACACGTGGACATGCGGCCCCGCGTGTCAGGGGGCGCACCCAATGCACCCGCCACCTTTCTCCTTCCTCCTCCTTCTGCTTTTCGCCATGCCATGGCCATGGTGGCCGAGCAGCTGTGCCCGCACCCCTATAAGACACCCTCGGTGTCCGCACCTACTCCTTAGGGTTTCCCCAATCGCCGCCGCCACCAAGGGGCTTCTCCCCTGCCCTCCTTCCTCCTGCCCGATCTATCCCGAGCACAACCCAGAGCACGCCGTCGCCGTCGTCGCCCCACCGGTCACCTCCAGCCGCCTCAGCCTAGTCCGTCTGCCTCCCCGTCGTCCCCGTTGTCCGCTGCTTCCACTCCATTGTCGAGGGAATGCCAAGATCCATGCCACGCTACCTCCTCTGCTCCCTCCTTCGGTCATCAGCGACAGCCTAGGTTTCAGAGCTCGTCCGTGATGCCGCCGGCTCGTCTCTGTCTACGTCGTCATGTCCTAGGGTGAGATAGGTATATCCAACCCCCTTACTTTCTTCTTCTGTCGCCATCCAGTCTCCGTAGACGCCGCTAAGGTCGGGGTCTCGCCGTGATTGCCACGCTCTGGCGTAGTCTGAACTTATTAGGTGCAGTAGTTTTTCTTCTGCATCCCGCGTAACCTAGGCCCCTACCAGAGCGGTAGCCGACTCTCTGGCCTCGCGCCTCCTCCGCATCCACCCCAGCTCCACTGCCGCCTCGCCATGCCGTGCTGCCGTCGCTCGCCACGACTTGCCATACCCCGGGTCGAGCACGAGTTTGAGTTCGAGCGCCTCGGCAAGCCCGCGGCCTGCCGCCTTGCTGCACCCCTTGCACGCCCCGGCTCCGCCTTCGATCCCGCACGCCCGCTGCCATTTGCCGAGCACGGATTTTCCGTTGCTGTCGCCAGAGTCGCCGTCATCGCCTCGGCCTCGTCGGTGCAGCGAGCCCGCTTTGGGTTCAGCTGAGAGGGGAAAGACTCCCATCTTCTTTCAGATACACATGCATGGCCAAGTGGCTCGAGCCACGCCGCTCCACCCTGGCGACACGGGTTTGATCCCCCAGGTTCGCAAATAAAACCCCCACCTTTTCTTTTGTGTTTGTTTGTTTAAATGGGTCACTGACAGGCGGACCCCACCCACCTTACACACATCCCAGCAGGACCCACCTGTCATACACACACACCCCCTTCTTTTTTTTAACCCATCCTGAAATTCCATTTCTGGAAAGGGATGACTTTCCAAATCTGGCCGCGTCCAAATCTGGACATTCGAGATCGGGTCATTTCCTTTTCTGTCTTTTATCCAATTCTGGCAGTATTTTGTTATGTGCATTTGTGGGCATTTATCTACAGCAACATATACATGGTATATATCATTTTGCACTAGAAAAATCCCACCAATCCAGTGGTGGCATTATTTTCTGCATTTGAGGAAGTTTGCACACGTCATTTTACATCATGTTGCTGTTTTGTCTTTTATGTGTATATTTATGCAAATATGCTATGGGCTAGTTTTGCACATGAACATGCTCTTCATCATGCCTACTTCATGCTAGAATTAAACTCATGCCATGATATGCTTTATATTGAGTTAAACATGCTTGCAAACATGCTATCATAAATCTGTTTCTGCCATGGCATTAAATTCTACTAAGTCGGAAATCTGTTCATATCAGTTGCTATGTTTGCATTGATGCTATCATCATTTCTGTAGATCTTTGGAACAAGTTCATTAAGGGAGTTTTGTTAAGTGCAGCTAGTACTAGCATGCCATGCTCACGTTTGCCATGATAGGTTCCTGTAACATGTTGTTTACTGGGTCTAAACATTGCAACCTGATGCCGTTTCTGTCATGTTCAGTGAATTTCTGCCAAGTCTGTTAAACTGTTATCATTTGCATTTTTGCCATGCTGTTTTAAGCATGTTCTAGTGAGTTCTAGTAGTAGCTCAGTGTTCATGATTTGTAGAGCTTCACCTTTACTTCACTACTATGCCTTTTGTTTTCCTGTTTGGGTGCTGCAGCATATTTAAGCTTTGCATCTAAGTTGTCATGTTGCTGTTTCCAACAGATTGCATTACACCTTGTTTTGCTCGTCATTTGCAAACCGTGCATCCGTTTCCGGTGATCTTCACATCGATTTCAACCGTGATCTTTCAATCTTTCCAGTGGCATGCTTGGGCTACCAAGATTCTTCCCATATCCTTCATGACTCCACTATTTCCTTCTCGTTGTCGTACCCCTTCGTTCCGGTAGAACCGTAGCTCCGTGCATACCATTCTTCTTATGCATCCTTTTTAGTCTTGCATGTAGAACATGTTCTTGCCATGAGTGGTTGTTTATTGTATGCATGTCTTTCTTTGGGTAGTTCTTGTAGACGAGTTTGAGTTCGAGGACCCTGTCGAGTACGTTCACGAGGAGCAAGCTTTCGACACCCCTGAGAACATTGCAGGCAAGATGATCATTACCCCCGATATCACTTCTATCTTTGCTTGCTAGTTGTTCGTTCTATCGCTATGTCGTGCTACCTACCACTTGTTTATCAAGCCTCCCATATTGCCATGTCAAGCCTGTAACCCACCTTCCTAGCAAACCGTTGTTTGGCTATGTTACCGCTTCTGCTCAGCCCCTCTTATAGCCTTACTAGTTGCAGGTGTAGTGCAGGTTGTTCCATGTTGGAACACGGATATGTTGGGATATCACAATATCTCTTATTTAATTAATGCATCCATATACTTGGAAAAGGGTGGAAGGCTTGGCCTTTTGCTCGGTGTTTTGTTCCACCCTTGCCGCCCTAGTTTCCGTCATACCGGTGTTATGTTCCTTGATTTTTGCGTCCCTAACACGGTGAGGGTTTATGGGCCCCTCTTGAGAGTTCACTTTGAATAAAACTCTTCCAGCAAGGCCCAACATTAGTTTTACTGTTTGCCTAATAACAACTAAAACTTGCATAGGGAGTAATTAACCCGAGGATACTTAATCAACCCCCCGGGCCAGTGCTCCTCATGAGTGTTGGTCCAAACTAGAATAGCTTACGGTGCCGCCCCTTGGCAACTTGGGGTTTTTGGTCGCTGTAACCATAGCTCATCCGTCGTGGCCTGAGACGAGATGTGCGCGGCTACTATTAGGGTGTCGGCACGCCGGGAGGTCTTGCTGGATTTGTTTTACCATTGTCGAAATGTCTTGTGCACCGGGATTCCGAGTCTGATCGGAGGGTCCCACGATGGAGGATTGTCTCCGCGGATCATGAGCTTGTCATGGGATAAATTGGGACACCCCTGCAGGGTTTAATCTTTCGAGAGCCGTGCCCGCGATTATGTGGCAGACGGGAGTTTTTAATTTCCGGTTGTAGTGAACTTGAAACAAATTCTTTAAAATACACCAACCGCGTGCGTAACCGTGATGATCTCTTTTCGACGAGGTTCAGGAAGAGAACACAGTGGGGTTATGATTGAACGTAAGTAGTTCAGGATCACTTCTTGATCATTACTAGTTTGCGGCTGGTTACATAGTTTCTCATCTTATTCTGATATTTGTAAGTTAGCCACCATACAAATGCTTAGTACTTGCTGCAACTCCACCATATAACCATGCCTTACCCATTTAAGCTTTGTTAGTCTTGATACCGAGGTGATATGATTGCTGAGTCCCCGTGGCTCACAGATTACTACAAATACAGTTGCAGGTACCGATGAGACTGATGTAGGTGATGCCACTAAACTCAAGTGAGAGTTCGACGAAGACCGTGGCCGTTACTATGTTTCTTTTTCGGACGATCAGTAGTGGTGCCCAGTAGGGTTGATCGGGACTTAGCTTGGGTGGTTGTCTTTTATTCGTTTGTTTTCGTCCGTAGCCGGACTCTATGTTCATCTTGAATGATTGTATAACTTGATGATATTTGTGTGACATTGTGGCGATTGTAAGCCAAAGCTCGTATTCTATATATTCAATACATGAGATGAGCAAAGATACAACCACTCTTGCGACCATACCAATATGCGCTTATGCCCCAAGTCGTGCCTCGACACGTATGGAGTATAGCCTCATACTGGGCGTTACACTGCTGGCCGCCTCCACAACCTCGCTGTCGACACAATTTGCTGCCGGCTGACCACCCCTCCCACATCGGCGCCAACAACCCCAAGGTGAGCTAACTATAGGGGTGGCCTCCCCGTTTTCTTGCTATTTATCTCGATATTTTTCTACATATGAAAAATCAATATATAAACACACACACACACACACACACACATATGTCTTGACATGGTGGATATGGATAATATATATGCATCTATGGATTGTATGAAAAGTTTGGATAGTTCCCGCAAAAAAAGAATAGCTTTTGGTGGATATATAAATTATATATGGATGTTTATGAATATATATGTTTTTTTGTAAATGAATGCAATGCATGTATAGTTTGAGAGAGTATGTATGAAATTTATATACGTGCATCTATCGTTTGAATGCAATGCATGTATGCTTATGAATATGATTGTTATATTTTGTTAATGTGTGGATCGATATGCGTGAAAGTATTTGAAAATGCTTTATTTTTTGGTTATAGATGATTAATGACATGTTTATATTGTTTGTGCAAATTTCTAAATGTTGCAATTGTAAATATCGAATGATTAATTAATTAAATATTCTCTAACAGGATATGGTGTGCTTTTATGTTTTAATTTTAGTGCTTTTGCAATGTATATAATGGGTGTTTTGTTTTGCGTTTGTTGCACCGATTGTTCCGTGCAACGCTAGGCTAGAGCTCAATGAATTAGCGGAAGAGAGAGTGCTCTTTGTGTGTCGTGGGCCCACTTACATCATTGAACCGCAGAAAGGACTGACAAGGCCCCGTATGGGTGGCGAAGGATGGGTGCAGTTCATTACACAGAAGTCTAACTGGTGGAGAGATGATAAGATTTTCCTTGATAGGACCAGTTCCCACAATGGATGTTGTATATCTCACAGATTCGAATGATGATGACCCATTTCAATCGTACGTGTTCAACAGAAGAATCAGGCTCGGCGATGATGAGACTGGCCACCTCCTTGACATACTACCGCCGAACAATATCTACATCAAGGTGCCATTTGTGACTCGCCTAACGAACACAAATCTTATCACCAAACACGTGATGATATGTTCTCTTAAATTATATCCATATTTGTTTTTTGTCCGTGTGTGGCGGTCTCACATAAGAGTGCTCTTTTTTGCTTATCATCCGCAATGGCATCCCAGAGATTACCTAAGAAGATGGCTACCATCACTCCCATCCTGGGGGAAGAAGCTTTGCTGGACTACGGCTTGGAGCGGGGGGGGGGGGGTCATTACTACTGGAGCTTAAAAGACGAACATCGATAAACACATTGTCATCAACATGGAGCGGTTGAAGGATTTCCTCGTGGGAAATTTTTTACATGTTGGACAAGTTGTGCTAATCACTCTAAGGAACAATGCGCACAACGACTTGAACATGATGGTTGTCGCTGGCATCATCTAGAGAAATAATCTCAAACTATTTGAGGTCAATAATGCGACCATATATATGTATGACTTAATTTGAGGGTCCAACATGTAATCACCCAGGTATACGCATGAAGTTGCTATTTTGGTTGTGACTTGTTAATAATTATGATGCTTTTGTTAATTTGATTGAACACTTGAAGATTTAAATAACTTGTGGAACCCAATATTGACTCGTATTATCATACGTATGTGCATTACCTATGATGTGGTGTTGTTTGCTATAACTATATATATACATAAACACTATTCTCATCACGGGATCAGAATAATATTCTGATAACTACCCGTCCTATCCTAGTAGTTGAACTTCACTCAACGATGGGTTGAACTTCCGCAAAGATTGTCCAAATGAGTCTTGTGATATACCGTTGGAATGCTATCGACAAATGGATCACAACCTAAGTTAAATTTCTGTCAAAATCGACACGGATTAAGAGTAGTTTTACAAACCATTTCTCTTCATACAAAAAAACATGAATCTTATTTTTGAAACCATTTCTAAGACGTTTATCAAAATGAGGCAAATAATATGGCGTTTAAACGCTGCTGCAAATCCACTAATTCCACATATATAATGTTTTCCCAAATTCCCTACGGTTAAAGAGCAATTTAGAAAATAGAGGAATTTCTCAAAAAGAACATCCGAGCTTGTTTTTTCGCATAATTCGAAAATGGAAAGTCGGATTGATGAAAACAATATTGCATTGTAAAGCTCATGAAAATCTACTTCTTATTCATATAGAAAGTTTTTTCTCACTCTGAATGGTTTAAAAGTAATTTACAAAACGGCCAAAGTTCCTCCGAGTTCATATTTTTGGTTTTTTTCTAAATGGTTTGTCGAAATGCAGCAAATGATATGGCGTTGGAAAGCTTGAACAAATGCAAAACATTGTTGTATATAATGTTCCTCCCAATTCTTTACAATTTTGAAAATGGCTAAAAATATTTTTTGGCTATGATTTTTGCAAACTTTGTCGGAATGGGGCAAATAATATACCGTTGCATAGCTATATAAAATGCGAAACTTTTTCATATAGAAAGTTTTCTCTTATTCCTAGCCGTTTTAAAGTAATTTTTAAAATGGCGAGATCATGCGTTCTGCCTTCAGTGCAAAAACAAAGTCTCCGAAAATGCACTGCGTGTAGAGATTGAACTTTTGAGGCAGTTGTCGGATCACGGGTTCCAGCAAAACCCTTAAGGTTCGAACTCTGGGGTGTGCGTGAAGTTCTTTCCCCCCTACCGATCCACGCCCTAGCTTGCTAAGATCTTGCGGTCGAACTCAACGAACTCACAACACAAGAGACACAAGATTTATACTGGTTCGGGCCACCGTTGTGGTGTAATACCCTACTCTAGTGTGGTGGTGGTGGATTGCCTCTTGGGCTGATGATGAACGGTACGAGGGGAAGAACAGCCTCCTGAGGTTGAGGTGTTCTTGTGCTTGGTGTGTGGCTAAGGATCAGATGAGATGCCTCTGAATGAGTTATCCCCTACGGTGGTGGCTAGTTCTACTTATATAGGCCCTGGTCCTCTCCCCAAATATTGAGCAGGAAGGGAGCCAACAACGACCAATTTGAAAGGGGACAACTAGTACAACTTATCCTGACAAAAGCGGTCTTCACCTGCAAAAGGCTCTGGTGGTGACGCCGCCTTGGGCTCCATGGTGACCTCCGTCTTGTCGTCCTGCTGGTCTTGGTCTCGTTGCACCGATATGGAAACCTTTGCTTGACGCCTCGGTACTCTGCGCCTGCGCTTGCTTCCTTAGCACCAAAGGGGAAACAAGGACACTGCGCGCGCTGGCGCCCGCCTGGTCTCGATCGTCATGGCTCACGTCACGAGAACCTCGCGAGGTTTGCCTTGCCTTGATCTCTCCGCCCCTCGCGAGCCAACCTGGTGAGGCCGCTCCTGAGGAGGTATTGTGTCGTCTGCCTCACGAGGCTTGGCCCCTCGCGACGGTCTTGGATGCCTTGTTGATGAAGATGGGTCGTACAGGCCTGCTAGCACAGCCACGCCGTGGGCCGCAGGCAGGCAAGTCTGGGGACCCCCGTTCCTAGAATGCCGACAGTAGCCCCCGGGCCCAAGGCGCGCTCGGGTTTGGCTTCGAGGCGAAGCCAAAGGTCAAGTGCGAAGCGCCGCGGACCCCAAAAGCCTGCGGCCTTGGTCGACGCGTGGCTGTTGATTGGACGTGGGCGTCTCCGCTTCCCCACGCTGCCTCGGCAACTGCCCGACTTGACAAGTCCCTGCGACATGCAAGGGAAAACCATCATTACCTGTGATCGCGGGAGGCGCCGGTTGGCCTTCTCCCGCTATAAATGGGGACAGGGGCAGAGTCCCCGTCGCCATTTCTCCCCATCCTGTTTGCTTCTTCCTCCTCGATCCTCTGCTAGTAGCAATGGCGCCCATCTGAAGGTTTTGTGCTGCGGAGAAGGGAAAGACTCCCCTCGACGCACCGGTGCCGCTCCCGCCGAAGAAGAGGTTGGTTCACCGCCGCGACGCAGCGGCGATGCAGGTGGTGACGAGGCCTTGGTGCGAGCGGCCTCCTTCTGGGTATCCGCTACCCCTGTACGCCCAAGCCGGGGGCTCAGGAGGAAGGAGCGACGAACGGCGCCGCCCGCGGCGCGACCGCGGCTACTGCACGATGGCGATACGCGCCGCCGCCCCTGGAACCCATGCTGCAGACTCCTCTCGTGAGCTTGTGCTGTGGGAGGCAATGCCCCCAAGCACCTGGATCCGCTTCCCGCGGTTCTTCTCCGACGTGATGCCGCCGAGGGGACCCCTCGAGCTCTGGTTGCAGCATACTGACTGCGACGTCCCAGCGACCGGAGCAGAGGTTGAAGTGGTCTCCTCCGGCAAGATCTTCATGACCCGCGGCTGGGGTGAGGTTGCACGGGTTTGCCGTGCTGAGGGTGCCCTCGCGATCCACTTTGATTATGACGGCGCCTCCACGCTGTTCTTCAAGGTCTTCGATGTGGAGGGCCGCCGCCTAGAGTGCTACCCTGGTGGGGTGCGCCAGGACGATGCGCGCCCGGCCTGCGGCACCTCCAGCAGCAGCGACTCTTGGGCGTCCAGCGGTTCTCCCGAGCTCTACGAGACTCCGGAGACGAGCGACGACAGCTACGTGCCCCCGAGCTCTCGCCGCGCCTGGAGCAGGGCTGCGGCGTCCAGCGGCCGCCGTCGCTGATCTGGATGGGGTTGGCGCCGGCCTCCCGCGGCCCACTGTTGATGATGGCGTCGGCCACGGGAGGGTGTAGATAGGATTCCCCTAAGTTCTCGTCTTTTGTTCCCTGTGAGGAATCAAGAAGTACCCTGCGGGGGTGTGTAAAGGGCATGTAATGTCTTTGGTTGATACTATCCTTGTTATGAAAACTTGCGAATGCCTGCTTTTTTTAGGCTCGGTCTCCCCTTTCCAACCTCGCGACGGCTTGTTGCTCTACGCTGACAAGTCCTGGTCCCCAGGAAAGCTGCAGCCGTCGTTGGTATGCCAGGTCGCGTGCAGTGGTCAAGGCCAGGAGGTGAGCGGCCCGAGGTCCAGTAAGAGCCCCTGAGGTGCGATGCTCAGGAGGTCGCCTTTAGCGCCCAAGCAGCCATGGTAAGGTAAGAAAGGGAGGCGACGTTGCCGCAACAGGGCTGCGGCGAGCGTGACCCTTAGGCTCCAACGATTAGCCAATCTGAGCGCGAGACTTATCTTGGCGGTCTGGGGTCGATTCCTTGCGATGCGCCGCGTTAATGCGTAGCTAGGCCAGGTCCATGCGAGCTCCCCCCTCTTCTCCACGCTCTCCTTTATGCTCTACGTCCTCAGGTCCCGGCCCTCAAGCGAGCTCAGCCGCCGCTGGTATGCCAGGTCGCGTGCCGTGGTCAAGGCCAGGGGTGAGGGCTGGAGAGCCAGTAGGAGCTCCTGAGTCGCGATGGTCAGGAGCCCCCCTTTTAACACGCAAGCGGATTGCATGGGAGAAGAGTGAGCTCGCGGTGCCGCCTGCTGTCATTCTCATGAGTTTCCTGCAAGCCAGCACAAGGAGAAACACAGTTTGCCACTATGGTTGCCAGTCCGCCGCCGGTTGCTTCGCGAGGAGATGAAGG
The DNA here is from genome assembly GCF_018294505.1 of Triticum aestivum. NCBI lineage: Eukaryota > Viridiplantae > Streptophyta > Magnoliopsida > Poales > Poaceae > Triticum > Triticum aestivum. Next base: position 375,698,327 of record NC_057802.1, read on the forward strand.
CACTGAGGGCCTGGTGAGGTGACGTGCGCGGGGCGTGCCGCGAGCCAAAGCTTGACCGCTCAGATTTGTCGACGTTGCAGGGACAGACCCGTGCACAAGCGTCGTGCCAGCGTGAGTAGCCCCCGTGGGAGGTGAGAGTCAAACAGGTGATAGTCATAGGCAGGTTAAGCATGGAAGCAGCAGGCTTAAGTAAATGCAAGGGAGATACATGCCACTGGGTCAGGCCCGAGCGGCTTGGGGATGATGCAGCCCGAGGGGCGCCCCAAACAAGGTAAGCTAAAGACATAAAAGGGATACATGCCGCAGGGACGGACCCACGCGGCCTGGGAATGATGCAGCCCGAGGGGCGCTCCCAGCTAAATGAACTTGGAAAATGTCACCTGGTTCTGTTGATGAAGGAGAGTTGGGGCAGCTGAAGGTACGCGGCGAAGGAATTGCTCCTCACGAGCCACCGGGGCCCTGAGCCTCGGGAGGCTCTGGGGGTCCAGGTGGTTCCCTGAGGATCGTCTCCATCTCCGTCAGGACGGCATGATGCCTGGCCTCCTGAGCTGCTAGGACGCGCCGCAAGTTGCGCTGATAGGCGGACGACACGCTCGACAGGCCAAAAGGCATGCGAATGTAGCTGTGCGGTGGACCCTTGCAGCGGCCCACGCGCGAAGGCTAGAAGGGCTCCTGAGATGCGCCCTGTTGGGCCGTGGGACGTCGATGCAGACGTGCAGCCCGGCATCCTCGCCTGGATGGGGAGCTGCGCCTCGCGAGCGGCGGTCGCCGCACATGGCCCTTGCGTCTTGCAGTTCCTGAGTGGTCCTGGTGATGAACTCATGAGCGGTGGGCGCTCCTCGCCCTGTGTTCTCCTGAGGGAAACGTGTCCTGAAGCACGCCTCCAAGTGGTGCCCGAGCGCCTCCCTCGTGATGTTGGCAAGGTCTGAGGCCCTCCAGAAGAGAGCCCCCGAGCCCTGCCCGAGAAGGGCGTCAGGCGCGCCTTCCTATGCGATGGAGGGAGGCGCCCCTGGCGCGGGCGCTGATCCTGACGAGGTTCCAGTTGCGACGCCACCCTCCCGAGGTCATGCACGGCGCAAGTGCTTCTTCTTCTTGGGGGTGGCCTCAGGAGGGCACTCGCCCTTGCTGTCGGGGTCGTCGATTGCTGCAGCTTGAAAGGCACGCTCAAGGGAGCACACCGCATCTCTTTCTTCGCATGGGACCGTGATGATTCCGCCGCTTCCCGGCATCTTGAGGACATTGTAGCCGTGATGGGCTGTTACCATGAGCTTGGCCAGGGCTAGATACCCGAGGATGGCATTGTACGGCAGACGGATGTGCGCGGCGTCGAAGTCGATGAGCTCGGTGTGGTAGTTCTTGCGTTCTCCGAAGGTGATGGGAAGGCGGACCTGCCCGATCGGGGTAGTGGAGCCGTCGGTCACTCCTGAGAAAGGCTTGGTGGGATGAAGCTGATCATATGGCACTTGGAGGTTGCCGAACGTGTCGACGGACAGGACGTTGAGCCCTGCGCCGGCGTCGATGAGGGTCTTGGTAACTTGCACGTTGCTGATGACTGGGGAGCAAAGCATCGGGAGGGCGCCTGCGGTAGCCGCGCACTTGAGCTGATCCGCCGAACTGAAGGTGATGGCGCACTTGGACCACCTGAGTGGGCGTGTGGCCTCAAGCTTGGGGAGGACTGCATTCACTTCACGAGCAAACTGTTTAAAGATACGCTGCGAGGCTGGGGCCTGAGCTCCGCCCAAGATGCAGGCGATAGCACGTGGCTCCTGGAAACCCCCAGCCCCCTTGTCTTGATGGTGGTCATCATTCCTTCTTGGCGGCGGCGTTAGTGGAGGAATACCGGGGTTGCCTTGAGGACGATCCTCACGAGGCTGATCCCTCCAGGCGCCCTCGCGAGGCTGATCCCTCCAGGCGCCCTCACGAGGCCAGTTGCGCCACTCCTGGCGTAGGCCACGATCGTCCCAGCGTCCGCCACCGCATCCTCCTCCTCGGCCGTAGCCCGGGTCATTGCGCTCGGGGCGTCGACCGAAGCATCCTTCTCGAATGGCTCTGAGCTCTTGACAGTCGCTAGTTTTGTGGGTATGCATGTTATGGAAGGCGCAGAACGGTTGGCTGCTCTTGGATGACTCGGGCTGGTCTCTGCCGCGCTTGGTGTTCGGCTCTGCCATGAGCACGGCTGCTCCCTTGCGCTTCACGTCCTTGGCCTTGGCTTTCTTCTCCTCCGGGTCTGCATCCGGGAGCTCAAGGAGGGAGAGGCGCCCTTCCTCAGCTCTTGCGCACTTGGTCGCCAGGTTGAACAGCTCCAGGGATGTGCACAACTCCTCGTGGATAGTGAGCTCCTCCTTCATCTTGATGTCACGGATGCCATCAGAGAACGCGGAGATGATGGCCTCGTCCATCACCTTGGGGATCTTGAGACGAACGTTGTTGAAGCGCTGGATGTACTTCTGGAGGGTCTCTCCTGGTTGTTTCTTGATGCGACGCAGGTCACCCGCAGCCGGGGGGCGGTCGCGAGTGCCCTGGAAGTTGGCGATGAAGCATTTGTGCATCTCGTCCCAGGAGGAGATCGAGCTTGGAGGCAAGTTCAGGAGCCACGAACGGGCGTCGTCTTTGAGCGCCATAGGGAACCAGTTCGCCATGACTTTCTCGTCGCCGTTGGCCGCCTCGATGCTCAGCTCGTAGAGCTGCAGGAACTCCGCGGGGTTGGGGGTGCCGTCGTAGCAAGGAGGCAGATCCAACTTGAACTTACCCGGCCAGGCGACGCTACACAGCTCGGGGGTGAAGGCACGGCAACCGGCTGTGGTCACCGGGGCCCGTCTTGGAGGTGGAGCTTGGTCTTGACGCCCGCGCACCGCTACGGCAAGCGACGCGGGGCCTTGCCGCGACAAATGATCCTGGCGCGGCGGTGCGAGGAGTGGCGGAGCGTTCTCTTGCGGTCGAGGGACTTCTTGACAGCTTCTTTCGTCACGTGCGGGCGCCGGACGTGGTGGGTCGCGCCGCGGAGCCGCACGCCTTGGCGCCAGGGCACCGTCTTGGTGCAGAGGTGGTGGAGGCGCTCCGTGAGCTACGTCGCCTGTAGCTGGCGGAGGGCGAGGCAGTGAGAGGGACGGCACATGGGATCCCCCTGCGGCGCTGACGAGCTTGGCGATGCGGTCGAGCCAGTCCTCGTAGAGGTCGTCGACCGGGCGGTAGCGCAGGAGCTCGTACGCCATGAGGAGCGCGGCCCGTGCATCCATGGGAGCGCGACGAGCGTGGGACGACAAACCAGCGGGAGTCGGCGATGGAGTGGCGGTGTGGCCATCCCGCCGCACCGAGGGGTGCAGCGAGGACGCTTGCCGCTCGTTCCCCGCCGGGCAGGTGGCGGCGTTGGCGGCAGGCGACGGGGAGTGACGGGGTAGCCCGCCGACAGGGGCCGTCTGAGCAACGCGGGTGGCGAGGGCAGCCCGGCGCTCGGCGCGGGCGCGGCATGCATCCGCCATGGAGACGACGAAGCGACGCAACGCGGAGCGACGGAAGGGAAGCTTCGGCGCACCCCTACCTGGCGCGCCAAATGTTGGATCACGGGTTCCGGCAAAACCCTTAAGGTTCGAACTCCGGGGTGCGCGCGAAGTTCTTTCCCCCCTACCGATCCACGCCCTAGCTTGCTAAGATGTCGCGGTCGAACTCAACGAACTCACAACACAAGAGACACAAGATTTATACTGGTTCGGGCCACCGTTGTGGTGTAATACCCTACTCCAGTGTGGTGGCGGTGGATTGCCTCTTGGGCTGATGATGAACGGTACGAGGGGAAGAACAACCTCCTGAGGTTGAGGTGTTCTTCTGCTTGGTGTGTGGCTAAGGATCAGATGAGATGCCTCTGAATGAGTTATCCCCTACGGTGGTGGCTAGTTCTACTTATATAGGCCCTGGTCCTCTCCCCAAATATTGAGCGGGAAGGGAGCCAACAACGGCCAATTTCAAAGGGGACAACTAGTACAGCTTATCCTGACAAAAGCGGTCTTCGCCTGCAAAAGGCTCTGGTGGTGATGCCGCCTTGGGCTCCATGGTGACCTCCGTCTTGCCGTCCTGCTGGTCTTGGTCTTGTTGCACCGATATGGAAACCTTTGCTTGACGCCTCGGTACTCTGCGCCTGCGCTTGCTTCCTTTGCACCAAAGGGGAAACAAGGACACTGCGCGCGCTGGCGCCCGCTTGGTCTCGATCATCATGGCTCACGTCACGAGAACCTCGCGAGGTTTGCCTTGCCTTGATCTCTTCGCCCCTCGCGAGCCAACCTGGTGAGGCCACTCGTGAGGAGGTCTTGTGTTTTCCGCCTCGCGAGGGTCTTGGATGCCTTGCTGATGAAGATGGGCCGTACAGGCCTACTAGCACAGCCATGCCATGGGCCGCGGGCAGGCAAGTCTAGGGACCCCCGTTCCTAGAACGCCGACAACAGTTCTGTTTGAACTTCACTCTGTTTTCACGTGTTGTTTTTTGCTCGTAACTCCCCAACCACTTAGTGGAGAGCAAATGATATACTAATGGAAAGCTGTTGAAAACATAAAACTTCCACGTGTTGATCATTTTTCATATTCCTGCTGGTTTAAGAGATATTTTTAAATACTTAAAAACAGTTTTTCAACGGTATACGTGAAACTTTTAAACCGTTTATCAAAATGTAGCATATAATATACCGTTGAAAAGCTTATGAATAGGAGCAACTTTTTCTTGTAGACAGTTGTTACAAATTTGTTGCCTTTTGTGAGAAGTTTTTAAAATGGCAAAACAACATCGTTTTTTGCCCTTTTTGAACATGTAAATGAACGGCGGACATCTCACCCTTGAACTTTGAACTGTGCACAGAGGAGGATGTGAACTTCTTGCAACAAACCTTTTAGGCCTTTTGTTTTTTTATTCTCATCTGAAACGCATCCCGTGTAGTAGTTGAACTGCTCGTTGTTTTCACTTTGAACTTCTGTCACGTATTTTTGTTCGTAATTCCTCACCCATTTCGTCGGAGTTGCACAAATGATATACCATTTAGAAACCTGTTGAAAAGACGCAACTTTTTATATTGTTAAACTTTCCTTTCCGAACAACATACACCAATTTATTTTAACCGTTTATTTTGGAATAAGAATGTTATATGCCCTTGGAAAGTTGTTGAATATGAGGAACTTTTTTCATGTATAGCATTTTTGTTTCAAATTTATAATGATTTCAGAGATATTTTAAAACACCAAAAAACAACTTTTTGTGTGTGTGTTTCTGAGCTTGTAAATACAAGGTGAACCTCTCTCAAAACAAGTTTTGGACTTTCCAATTGTGAGCACCCGAACTTCTAGCAACAAACTTTTCATACTTTGCCTTTTTATTCTTTTTCTCATATCAAAACACACACCATACCGTACGTGGACTTCTAGTTGTTTTCAATTTGAAGTGATCTCTATTTTTTTTTTGCCCCTAACTCTTAAAGCACTCATCGAATTTGAGGAATGATACCAATAGAAAACTATTGGAAAGCGTTTTTTTACAGAATCATTACGGGTTATGAGCATCTTATTGAACACGCTAAAACTTGTTTTGGACGGTATACACAAAACATTCAAATTATATTATGCGAATAATGTGTATGATATACCATTGCAAAGCTTATGTTTTTTGAAGCAATTTTTCATGTAGACAATTTTTCCAAATTCGTTGCGATTTATGAGTAGTTTTTAAAATGACAAAAATGTTATCGATTTTTTAACATGTAAATCTGAGTTTTTTATAAACTTCGTAGTTCTCTCTTATTTTGATTTGAAATTTTTGGTTCTATTTTTATAGCAGAAAAATCATTTTTCCAAGAAAGCATCGAACAACATTTTTTGAATTTAATTAAATACTTTTTTCTAGAAACGTGAAGAATTTGAGTTTTTTGTATACATCGAGCTCCTCCGTTATTTTAATTTGAACTTCTTGATTTTATACTTTAGTAACGAGGAAAATTTGAGTTTAAAACAAAGCCAAAAATGACGTTGTTTTTATTTTGATTTTTAAACTTGTAAATCCTAGGGTTTAGTATACTTTGAACTTCCGTGTTATTTTTATCTCAACTTCACATTTTTATTTTTGATTAAAGAATTTTTTATTTTTAAATAAACATCGAGTTTCATTATTTTTTTCAATTTCAACTTCATGGTTGATTATTTAATATTAAGGGATATGTGCGTATTTTAATATCGGCAAAATCCTAGTTTTTAAATAAACATCAAACCACTTCGTTATTTTCCTTAGAACTTCTAGATTTTTTTAGAAACAATGAATATCTATTTTCAAATTTATTTAGTTGTTCCTTTTTATAATTTGAACTCCTTCGTTTTATTCTTTAGTAATGAGAGAAATCTGAGTTTTTTTACATAATCTTCGGACTTCTCTGTTATTTAAATTTGAACTTCTTAATCTTATTCTTAGGAAAAAAATATGTTTCTAAATAAGCATCAAACATTTTTTTGATTGAATTTTGTACTTTTATTTTTCCTAGAAACGAAAAGAATATGAGTTTTCCATGTACATCGAACTACTCCTTTCTTTTAATTTGAATTCTTCATTTTATTCTTTAGTAAAAAAAAGGAAAATCTGAGTTTTTTTATAAATATCAATGTTCACTATTTCTGTAATTTGGACTTCTGGGTCTATTTCTTTTAGTAACGAAAATATCCTAGTTTTGTAATAAATACTGAATCGTTCGTTATTTAAATTTGAACCATAGAGTTTCTAAAAATTAATATAGGGTGAAAGTCCTTTTTTATGTTTTTTGAACTTCTCTATTTTTAAGATCCAAACTTCTTGGTTAAGAGCATCTTTTCAACATGCTAAAACTTGTTTTTAACGATATGCACAAAAAATTCAAATTATATTATGCAAATGACGTGTATGATATACATGTGGAATGCTTTATCTTTAAGAAGCAATTGTTTCATGTAGACATTTTTTTCAAATTCGTTGCCATTTTATGGGTAGTTTGAAAATGCCAAAAGATGGCATCAATTTTTTTACCTTGTAAATTCTAGGGTTTTATAAACTTTGAACCCCTCTGTTCTTTTAATTTTAACTTCTTAGTTTTAGTTTAGAAAAAAATCGATATTTTAAGAAAACATCTAATGTGACGCCCCCGATTCGACCATACACTAATCATACACGCAATTGTGTACGATCAAGATCAGGGACTCACGGGAAGATATCACAACACAACTTTAGACACAAATTAAAATAATAGAAGCTTCATATTACAAGTCAGGGGCCTCAAGGGCTCGAATACAAGCTCAATACACAAGAGTCAGCGGAAGCAACAATATTTGAGTACAGACATAAGTTAAATAAGACTACCTTAAGAAGGCAAACACAAAAGCAACAACGATCGAAGAGGCAAGGCCTCCTGCCTGGGACCTCCTAACTACTCCTGGTCTTCGGTGGCCTCCATGTAGTAGTAGGCACCCTTTGGGTAGTAGTAGTTGAGGGAGTCCTGGATTAGGGGGTCCTCGGACAGCCGGACTATATCCTTTGGCCGGACTGTTGGACTATGAAGATACAAGATTGAAGACTTTGACCCGTGTTCGGGTGGGACTCTCCTTGGCGTGGAAGGCAAGCTTCGCAATACGGATATGTAGATCTCCTCCTTTGTAACCGACTCTGTGTAACCCTAGCCCCCTCCGGTGTCTATATAAACCGGAGGGTTTAGTCCGTAGGACAACAACAATATACGATAGGCTAGCTTCTAGGGTTTAGCCTCTACGATCTTGTGGTAGATCAACTCTTGTAATACTCATATCATCAAGCTCAATCAACCAGGAAGTAGGGTATTACCTCCATCGAGAGGGCCCGAACCTGGGTAAACATCGTGTCCCCCGCCTCCTGTTACCATCCGCCTTAGACGCACAGTTCGGGACCCCCTACCCGAGATCCGCCGGTTTTGACACCGACATTGGTGCTTTCATTGAGAGTTCCACAGTGCCGTCATCATAAGGAAGGATGGCTCGTCTCGTTGTCAGGGGCAACATCACCTCTGGGGGAGCCCTGGCCGTAGGCCAAACTCTCCAACTAGGCGGCTTCGTCATGACCGCCCGTTCGGCCGCTGCGCCGACGATGACTTCTCGGGTCATCGAAAACAGCCTCCACATCGGCTCGGAACTTACCGAGCGGATGAATCCAATGGAGTTCTCCTCTTTGAACGAGCTCTTGGATCGCATCGCCGCTCTCGGAGTCGCTACGGACTATGATCGGATTGGGCTTAAACCCGACCAAAGGGAGATTAACTCTCCGCTGGTCACCCATCAGATAGCGGTGGTGGAGGAGCAATGCGACGATTCTTCCTCTATCTTGAGGACAAACTATGTCCGAATTCCCGAGCTCTCTGAGCCGGATACCCGCCTACGGGAGGACATCGCCCACACCCTGAACCTAGAATCAGGCAGCGGGCCAGACCTATTGGGCAACATCCCGGAGCCCGAACTTCCAAGATGGGAAACTCCCCCGCCCCCGGGTCTCAGATCGGGTCAAGGTCCGGACTTAAATCCACCCACACACCCAGATATAAACGATCTTTCCCACATTAGGCAAGAGCCCCAGGAGACAGTACATCACTATTGGGCCAGATTCCTCCTTGTAATGAACAAGGTCAAGGAGTGTCGCGAGGAAGACGCAATTTCATTCTTTTGCAATAATTGCACGGACAAGGGAATCCTCAACGCCATAAGTCGCCGCGACATAGCACACTTCGCTGACTTGACGGCCATAGTACGGAAGTACTGTGCGATGGAAAGCACCTGGAAAACCCAAACAAAATTTTGGGATAATCCGGCTCTGACAAAACCCCCAGTCCGAATTAAAAGGGTGCACTCTCATAAGTCGCCCGACTCAATTACAAAGAAGCAAAAGCCCACTACAGGGCGTGGAACCGTATTGGAGGGATGGCTTAATGGGCCATGCAAAATTCACAGTACAGCGGATACCATACCAACACACAGCCTTAGAGCATGTTGGGTACTCCGGCAGGTGGCCAAGAGAGGTGAGGATCTCCTCATTAAACATACCGCAGAGCACCACCCCGTGGATAACAACAATACAGTATTGACAGTCTTCGAGACCTTCGCCTCAAATAATAGGCGTAAGCGAGCACTCCGCAACCTTGCCGACGTCTGCCACGCGGCAGCAATAAATCCATGGAGCGACACGGCTATCACCTTCAATGCCAGTGACGAACCTAAATTCCGAACAGCCTGAGCACCAGCCGCCTTGGTCCTTAGTCCAATTGTGAACGGCTTTCGGCTTACTAAAGTGCTCATGGACGGCGGCAGCGGATTAAACCTCATTTATGAGGAGACTCTTCAAAAAATGGAAATAGACAGAAACCGCATTGAGCAAAGCAGCACGATCTTTAGAGGAATTTTCCCTAGCCGGGAGGCACGATGCGCTGGGAAAATCACACTAGATGTGGTATTCAGCACGCCGGAGAATTGTAGGTCCGATGAAATTACATTCCAAGTGGCCCTTTTCAGTAGCAGATACCACGCCCTTCTAGGACGGGAGGCATTCACGATCTTCCAAGCCATACCCCATTACGGGTACATGAAGCTCAAAATGTCCCGGCCCAATGGAATCATCACTCTAGCTAGTGATCCGGACATAGCACTCCGCGCCGAAAACAAGACAGCCGCACTGGCCCTCGAGGCATTATCCGAAGCCCTCGCGACCGAGGAATTAACTGCGCCGCGCTCCACAATGGACAGGGACGACGTGATACTTGAATAAAGATCCAAATCCACATCTTTTAAACCAGCGGATGGAATAGTCAAATTCCATGTCCACCCAACGGACCCTACAAAAACAGCATCCATCGGGGCACAGTTAAACCCCGCTATAGACGCCGCACTACGGGAGTTCCTGCGCGAGAATTGGGACATATTCGCCTGGCATCCTTCAGACATGCCAGGAATCCCACGCAGGCTGGCCGAGCATAGCCTTAACATTCTAAAGGGATTCAAGCCGGTCAAGCAGACTCTTCGGCGTTTCTCTGAACCTAAGCGACAAGCCATGGGAGAGGAGCTAGCCAAGTTACTGGAGGCCGGATTCATTAGAGAAATAAAACATCCGGACTGGCTAGCAAACATGTTGATGGTACCAAAGAAGGATAAATCCTGGCGCCTATGTGTCGATTTCAAGGACCTGAACAAGGCTTGCCCCAAGGATCCCTTCCCCCTCCCCCGCATCGATCAAATTATCGACGCTACTGCAGGACACGAGTCATTGTGTTTCCTCGACGCATACTCCGGATACCATCAAATTAAGATGGTGGAGTCCGACCAAGCCGCAACGGCATTTATCACCCCATATGGCCCCTTCTGTTTTAACACCATGCCTTTCGGGCTTAAGATCGCCGGTGCAACATATCAACGCATGATTCAGACATGCTTGGAAAAACAGATCGGCAAAACAGTGGAGGCATACGTAGACGATGTGGTCATTAAAACCAGACACGTCAAATCCTTAATAGACGACTTGAGGCTCACGTTCGACAATCTCCGAACATACGACATCAAGCTCAATCCGGAAAAATGCGTTTCCGGCGTGCCCGCCGGAATAGGGATGGCAGTTTTGCCCATGGGTATGGGTACCCGCGGGTACCCTACCCGAAAATAATGGGTATGGGCAAGACTTGAAGAGATTTTCTACCCACGGTTAATGGGTACCCATACCTGCAAAATATGTGGGTAGGGCATGGGTAAGAAATTGTGCCCATGGGTAACCCAATGGATACCCAGAAAAAATTAATAAATGAAAATAACTCCTATAACATGTGGCGTTAACATCCAACTCATATGGTCCAACCCTAAATCTCATATTCCTTAAACAAGTCATAGCTAATAGGCTCATAATCACCTGCTCGCCACTCCTTATACGTCCTATGTGACTCCTCAAAAAGATGAAATATCGACTCTTCACTACCAGACTCTTGCCGAACACTCGATCCAGTGATCCCCAATTCCCACCACCGCCTTCCACTATGTCAGCCTTCCACCAACCGTTGCTCATACTCCCCTGATGCCTCCAAGAGGCCACCCACTGGAGGAGGCCAAATACATGCTATGCTACTCTACCATGATCACTTGAATTTTGAACTCATTTCTCTACCTCTTAAGAATTTGAATGCTATATATTGTACCCAATGGATACCCATTGGGTATAGGATACCCGATGGGTATGGGCATGGGTGTCAGTTTATACCCATGGGTATTGAAGTGGGTGGGTATAGAAAGTTTCTATGGGTATGGGTTTGGGTAGAAGGAGGTTGTACCCGCCCATACCCTACCCATTGCCATCCCTATGCTGGAAAGCTCCTGGGCTTCATCATCTCCAGTAGAGGAATTGAAGCAAATCCGGCTAAAATCCGAGCTCTGTCACAGTTGGCTATCCCAACTGACCTAAAGCAAATCCAGAAATTAACAGGATCTGTGGCGGCCTTAAGCCGCTTTATCTCCCGATTAGGAGAAAAGGCACTACCCCTTTATCGCCTTCTTCGGCGCACCGAACACTTCGAGTGGACGAATGCGGCCACGGCCGGATTGGAAGGAATAAAAGCCATCCTGGCCACCAACCCAATCTTGGCCGCGCCAAATGTCGGCGAACCAATGCTGTTATATATAGCGGCAACTCACCAAGTTGTAAGCGCCGTGCTCGTCGTCGCACGAGAGACGGACGGACATAAATTCCCACTTCAAAAGCCGGTATACTATGTATCCACTGTCCTCACTCCATGCAAGTCACGGTACCCACATTATCAAAAGATAGCATACGCGGTATTTATGGCATCCCGGAAATTACGACACTACTTTCAAGAGTGTTCAATTACGGTGGCCTCGGAAGTACCACTCAACGACATAATAAACAACCGCGATGCCACGGGCCGGATTGCCAAATGGGCTATCGAGCTCCTCCCGTTCGACATAACATATAGACCACGGCGAGCCATTAAGTCGCAAGTACTGGCCGACTTTGTCGCCGAGTGGACAGAAGCCGAACTCCCTGAAGAATACGGTGCGTACTCCAATTGGATCATGCACTTCGACGGCTCTAAAATGCTGGCTGGTCTGGGGGCTGGCGTCGTCCTGACGTCCCCCACTGGAGATACAGTCCAATACATACTCCAAATACTATACACAGACTACAACAATGCAACCGAATACGAGGCCCTGTTACATGGTCTCCGGATGGCAGTTTCCATGGGCATTCAACGCCTGGAGGTGCGTGGGGACTCGAACCTCGCAATATCTCAAATAAATGGAGACTTCGACGCCAAGGATCCGAAAATGGCGGCTTATCGCAATGCCGTCCTCAAAATGTCAGCTCGGTTCGAGGGGCTTGAATTCCACCATGTGGCTTGGGAAAACAATCAGGCGGCAGATATCCTCGCTCGTATCGGCGCTAAGCGCGACCCTGTCCCACCTAACATCTTCTTGGAGAGGCTGTTTAAGCCATCCGTGGTATGGGAAGGGGACACCGGTAACAATAGTCCGGATCCGGCCACAACACTAGATACCGAACACTCTAACATAATCAGAGGCTCTGCCACTGAAATAACACCTTCAACCCATGTGATAATGGCCGTCATCGCCCCGTGGATAGAACCATTCCTGGCCTACCTAATCAGGCAGGAACTACCCGAGGACCAAAATGAGGCACGCTGCATAGTGCGGCGGTCTAAAGCCTACAAGGTCCACGAGGGAGAGCTTTATAGGAAAAGCACTACCGGAGTCCTTCAAAGGTGCATCTCCGAAGAGGAAGGGCGGGAGCTTTTGGCAAAAATCCATGCTGGACTCGGCGGCCACCACGCCGCAGCGCGTGCCCTTGTAAGCAAGGCCTTCCGCACAGGTTTCTATTGGCCGCCGGCCTAAGCAGACGCACAGGACCTTGTTCAACGTTGCGTCGGTTGCCAGCTCTTCGCAAACCAAAGCCATATGCCGCCTACCGCTCTCCAAAAAATCCCCATTACTTGGCCCTTTGCGGTCTGGGGGCTTGATATGGTCGGACCCCTCAAAGGGGGAACCCACAAGAAAAAATACCTATTGGTCATGGTGGACAAATTCACCAAATGGATAGAAGCCAAACAGGTCAAAACGGCCGAATCCGGACTAGTGATAGACTTCATATCCGGGGTGGTACACCGTTATGGCGTCCCCCACAGCATCATCACCGATAACGGCTCGAACTTCACAGCCGACGAGGTAAAACTTTGGTGCAGCAACATGAGCATCAAGCTCGATTATGCTTCTGTCTATCACCCGCAAACTAACGGTCAAGTCGAGCGAGCAAATGGTCTTATCATGAGCGGCATTAAACCCAGATTAGTGCGGTCCTTAAAGGAATCAAACACGCACTGGGAAGAGGAGCTCGACTCCGTACTATGGGGGCTGCGGACTACGCCGAATCGCACTACCGGATACAAACCTTTTTTATGGTGTACGGCGTAGAGGCGGTGCTGCCCTACGACATAATTCATGATTCACCTCGAGTGCGCATGTATGAAGAAAAAGAGGCCGAGCTCGATCGGCAGGACAGTTTGGACGCCCTGGAGGAGGAGCGTGACGTGGCCAAAGCCCGTTCCGCATTCTATCAGCAACAAGCTCGAAGGTATCAAAGCAGAGAAGTACGGGCCAAAGCTTATAATGTTGGCGAACTCGTTTTGCGCCTATCGGAGAAGAAAAAGAACAAGCTCAAGCCCAAATGGGAAGGTCCCTTCATTATTGACCAGGTTTTGACCGGTGGAGCGTACCATCTGCGGGATGCATCGGATAATCGACTCGAGCCAAACCCATGGAATGCAGCCAGACTCCGAAGGTTCTCGCCTAGTGTCGGACTCTATGTTCGTCTCCTTACCTCCGTTAATTTTTTTACAAATCCATTATCTGTCTTTTATCTCTTTCTTTTTGCCTTTTTCTTCAAGGCCTTAAAAGGCTAAATTGTGTCTTGACTACACAATCTTGACGCGCTAACCGCGCTCATTATACCTGGGGGCTTCTTATACAGAAGCTTAATATAACTATTTTCCGGGCTCTATGCCCCACACATGTGTTATTCTTCCACATGTACCTTTTTCGCCATTATATGCATCGATATGACTTAAGTTTTGGCCAAGCTGGGTTGCCTGGCTCTTGTGTTTATGCCCTACATTCCCATTAATTCGGCTAGGGCATAAGGGGAGCACCTCTGCGATTGTTACTGCCGGGTCAGCCGGATGTGTACCTCTGACTGGGTGAAGCCGAAAGCTAGCGTTCTTAAGGGAATACTCGGTCGGTGAACAAAATATGACATTTATTTATTTTAATACACGCCCCCAGATGTTTATAGCCTGCGTCTCTTTTCGCAGTTCAGACATGCACATTAGGGCATGCGTACCCAGGGAAAGGAACCCTTAACGGAACTATTCTCCCTAGAAGATGTTTCTTACTACCCATGTAATATAACATAGCTAGTTGGGTATTTGTCTGTTCAAGCACTTATGACCCCTACGCCTGGTCTCCACGCGTACCCCGGTTTTTACATAACTGAGCGGGTATTCGGACACACTCCGGACTATCGGGTCCAAAGGTCGAAGCGAAAAGGTCCGCCATGACAAATGATTTACAATCCGGCTACGGACAATATATGTCACTTGAAGTACACAGTCACTTAGACTGACTAAATTCTTCTTCTATACCATCCAACAGGCTGTCAAGCCTACAATCCTGTTAGGAATACTTTGCGGCTAATTCTACTTGGTCATACACCAAACTGACGGGGATCTCCTTCTCGTCAGGCCCCACAGGTCCGACCTCGGCCATGTGGTTAGGGTGAGCCTTGGTATACCGCGTCTTCACCATGGCCCAGGCTTCCCTCGCACCTTGTCGGCAGGCTGATATCTTCCATAATCGGAAGCGCCGCCACGCTCCCTTGAGCTTCTCTACAAGCTCCCCATGGCCACTGGCAGGGCGACGGATGGCCACAAGGCTTGGGCAATGCCCTACATCACCTGCCGAACTTGTTCGTGCAGTTGTGAGAGCTCTGGCAGAAGATCACCCGCGGACCCGGGCATCTCCTCCTCGGGACGACCCGTGAGCATACCTGCAAATATAAATCTGTTAGCCGGCTTCTTCGCCGACCTCTTTTGAAAGTTCGTTCAAGCACTTACTGAAAATGCCGCGTCGAAGCCGCTTATTCTCCTTCACGGAGTCAGCAAGCTGGGCCCGAACATCCTTCAGTTCCACGCCCAGCTGGATATTGGCATCTTGGAGATTGTTTTTCTCCTGCCTAACCTTTTTAAGGACGCACTCACCAGCCTTTAGCTGTCGTTGGGCATGCGGCTCGTTCCCTATCACGACCTCCGGATTCGCTCCGGAGTCATATACAGAATCTATTTTTAGATTTGCACGCATGTCGCATACTATCTGGTACCTATCATTCTTTACAATAGAGACAACTGTTACCAGAGGGGGCCTTCTCGGACTCCTTCAGCATGGAAACTGCGGCCCGTAGCTGGGCTTTGCACTCTTCCAGCTCTTGAGACAATTGGGTATTCTTCTCTGTAAGAACCTGCACACATAATGATCCTTAAATCAGTTGTGTCAACTGTTTCAAGTCTCAGGGGCTACTGATATATATAATCATGAGATTTCTTACCCGTATATCCTTTACATACTGGTCCGTAGCTCTGGCAAGACCATTTTGAGCAGCACGGATGTACGCATCTCCTGAGTTGAAGGCATCAAACGCCTCTTGGGAGAAACAAGCATCACGGAGTACGGCCCGGCGACGCCTGTGATTCATAGCGCTCTCCACTTCGGAATTTGTAGTGGATAGCCTATCCGCATCCTCTGTAGGAGGAACATCCGGCGTTCGCCCCATGTTAGCTTCCGCCTCCATGTCCGGCCTTGGAGCCCGACTGGTGGAGGCGTGATCGGCAACCTCTCCGGATATAGTCCGGCGAGCATTTTTCCTACTAGGAAACATGGACATTATTACATTTTAAAAGACGACAACCACATAGCGAGGTTCTGTATCATACCTCTGCGACAGCGTCTCAGTCCTGACCGCCTTCCTTTTTAGCCTACCCGGCTTTGGTGCCCCTTGTTGGCGAGTCACTACGGATTCGGCATGGCGTCCCGAGGGCCTTCCCTGTAAGACACCATAGGTGTACGGTAGGTTAAGTGCAAAAAAGGGGATCCTTCTCGGAAGTTGGGACTCCGGTTTTACTTACATGCGAGGCAGGGAGTAGCCCAGGATAGTCGGCTATAATGGCCACCATGGCATCATCGCAGCTCAATTGGTAGAATGTCCTGTCGATCAGCTCCACAAATATGTCCGGATCCTCTTCGAGTCCGGGATCGAGGGCCCGGTCAGGGTCCTCCGGTTGTGGAGGCGGGCTGTTGACCTCCCTCACAGCTTTTCGCAGTTCCTGCCATGAAACGGCAAGGTAAGTACTTATGACGAAGAACGCGGGAAGGCTGGGAGTAAAAAGTGACAGCTCACCGAGCTTGGAGGGTTGTACATGGAGAATCCATCCCGTGGCTTAATGCGGATGAACTCCTCTTCCTCTCCCTTGTACAAATCGGGCAGAATTTTGGCTAGAGCAGCAACTGAGTCCGGCCCCTTACGCCCGCAGCGGGTGACATCATCTTCCCCGTTAAAATGCCACATGGGGTGCCTCGATATTGAAGTGGCTGTACTCCCCGCATTATACATATTGACATAACCTCGATTATTGTCAGTCCTGATTGAGCCAGCATTTTTATCCGGCCCATCAGGTAAAGGACTTCTCCGTTATCTTCCTCCTGAGGGCTCCGAGGGCGCCAGCTGCGGCGTTTCTTCAGGGGAGCGTTGTCGAACTCAGGGAGGCCCATCCGAATAGGGTCCGGAAGGGGGACATCCTCCATATAAAACCACTCCGAAGGCCAGTCCTCGGATGTCTTCTTCGGAGTACCGGACAGGTATCTGGTCCCGGCGATGCGCCATATTTCGGTTCCGCCCAGTTGGTACAGTGACCCCTCCTGTGTACGGGGTACGAGGCAGAATAGCCTCTTCCATAGCTTGAAATGAGCTTCGCAGCCCAGAAACAGCTCGCAGAGGGCGACATAGCCAGCAATGTGTAATATGTAGGCGGGAGTGAAATTATGCAGCTGGAGGCCATAGAACTCCAGGAGCCCGCGGAGGAATGGATGAATTGGAAATCCAAGCCCTCTTAATAAGTAAGGGACGGGGCATACCCGCTCCCCCATGGATGGGCTGGGAAGGATCTCCGCTTGCTCCTCGCCGTTATAGGTGGCGAGCCCGGCTCGAACGGGGACCATATACGCTGGAGGGGGAAATCCCTGGGTCTGCACCTCTACTAATTGGCTGTGGGGGACGGAACACTTCTTCCAATTGCGGGGCTTAGGGCTACGGGAGCGAGAGGAGGAGCTGCGACGACCGGCCGTGTTGTAATGGATTTTTTCCGGGCGTGCTCCGATGGATACTTGCTGTGGGAGGATGGTGTGGTCTGGATCTGAGAATCCCCGTCTCTTTAATAGACGATTTACCCACATGGCTAGGGTGGCAATTGTAAAAATGCCCCGGCTTCTCACATTCGCTCGACACGTGGAGCATATCCATTATTAGGCACGGAAGCCAAGGAGTGCAACATTTATGGGAAGCCGGACACTGCTCAAACAAGCGCTCAAAATTTGGAGAAGAACCCGCCTTGCAATGCCGAAGACAATCTGCGCGCCGGACTCATCGCCGTTGAAGCCTGGTTCGGGGGCTACTGAGGGAGTCCTGGATTAGGGGGTCCTCGGACAGCCGGACTCTTGGACTATGAAGATACAAGATTGAAGACTTCGACCCGTGTCCGGATGGGACTCTCCTTGGCGTGGAAGGCAAGCTTGGCAATACGGATATGTAGATCTCCTCCTTTGTAACTGACTCTGTGTAACTCTAGCCCCCTCCGGTGTCTATATAAACCGGAGGGTTTAGTCCGTAGGACAACAACAATCATACCATAGGCTAGCTTCTAGGGTTTAGCCTCTACGATCTCGTGGTAGATCAACTCTTGTAATACTCATATCATCAAGATCAATCAAGCAGGAAGTAGGGTATTACCTCCATCGAGAGGGCCCGAACCTGGGTAAACATCGTGTCCCCCGC
This sequence comes from Triticum aestivum, assembly GCF_018294505.1. Lineage (NCBI taxonomy): Eukaryota > Viridiplantae > Streptophyta > Magnoliopsida > Poales > Poaceae > Triticum > Triticum aestivum. The sequence continues at coordinate 375,716,499 of NC_057802.1, forward strand.
CTCCTGTTACCATCCGCCTTAGACGCACAGTTCGGGACCCCCTACCCGAGATCCGCCGATTTTGACACCGACAGTAGTAGTCGACTGGGGTGGCATTTGGCTCCTGGGATCCAGCATCTAGTTGCATCAACCGGAAAAAAGAAAGAAGGGGGATAAGTGGTAGCAAAGCAACCGTGAGTACTCATCCAAAGTACTCGCAAGTATCAGATCTATACTAAGTATGCATTGGTATCAAATGGAAGGGTTGTATCTGTGGACTGAACTACATAATGCCATAATAGAGGGGAAGGCCTAGCCTATCAAAGACTAGCATCTTCAAGCAGCTCCAAGCATCTTGCAGCAAGTAGAAGAGTAAAGAATAGAAATTTATAATTAACAAGCATGTTGTAGCATTAATGCCTATAGATCCTTCCTTGACTCCCTGCGAGAAAGCAATACCGGGGCCACATATCTCAAGTATCCATTTCTAGTTGTAATGATCAGGATGTAAGTCTGAACGCACGTTACGGTGGACACTGCTATTAATAGATAATCTTCCCTGTAGGGGTGCACCACGTTTTTCAACATGCTTGATTACTCTGGCCGGACACACCTTTCTGGGTCAATGCCCGGCCTCAGAAGATCAACACATCGCAACCCTACCTAGGCTCAGCAGAGAGGTCCCTGTCGGTCTACATCCTAAGCACTCAGGGGTTTGGGCCCATCGCCCGTTGCACTCCAGGTCGTTGTGCGCAAGGGGATACTAGCACCACCTCTGCCTGGATGGCGCGATCCGGCCCAGCCACAATGCTAAACTCGACGTCTGACAAAGCTTTGACTGATACTACGATGTCGAGGCCCATAACTATTCTCGCGTGGTGGTTAGTGCGTAAAGGCCAAAGGCCAACTCAGAACAAACACCCAAACCATAGTGTATTATTAGCTTGCGGAGACGAGCAAAGATTCACGCTCGATGTGACCCCATCTCGTGGACTTACGGCAAGGGTGCAGAATGCCCGGCCGTGCCACGTAATTATCTTGCGGGTGCTCTCCAGGCCCGCCCGACTTTCACAAATGTCTCAAGTAAAGTCAAGGTAACCTGTGTCAAAACATCAAGGGGAAAACCCAAGGAATCACCCTCGCTGGATTCCACTCGATGTAATCGTCAAGGTGAACATAAGAGGAACCACGCTCGAGGTTCACACTTGAGGGGTTGCACGACAGAGTCGTATCAGAAGTGGTTAAGGAGGAATCATCCTCGATGACCACGACCGAATAGCTAAACTACAGAGATCTTATTAGGAGTGATGTATGAGGTACCACCCTCGGCACTCGATGGTAACCCTGCAGAGTCGAGCAACAAAAGGGGCGTGATGTGATGTGAGGTGTTGGGCTCTGGTCGTCGATCACGTTGATCGAGTCGTCGATGATGAAGCAGGGGCAACAAGGACAAGGTGGGACCACTGATGGATCACTAACAACCTATACTAAGCAGTTCAGGATAAGCAGGTAAGGTACAACAGCATGTACAAAAGCAGGCTATGCATCAGAATAGGAGCAATCAATTACAGTAGCAAAATCTAATGCAAGCATGAGAGAATGGAATGGGCGATATCGGGATGATCAAAGGGGGGGGCTTGCCTGGAAGCTCCGCTGAAAGTTAAGAAGGATCGTCGTCGACGTAGTCGATCACAGTGGCATCAGCAGCGGTCTTGGGGTCTACCAGAGAGAAGAGGGGGAAGAAACAATAAATATAGAGCAAACAAGTGCAATACTATGCATGACAAGATGATACGCAGAGCTAGGGGTGTTCAAACGCAATGCTATACGATAGCAGTGAAGGGGGATAACATACGGTAAAGTTTTCCCAGGGTTAGGTGTTTTCGGACAAATGAACCGGAGGGAAAAGGTTCGATGTTCGCTATGCCAGGGACGTGTGACGGACGAACGGATTGCGTATTCGGATTCGCCTCGTCGTTCTGAGCAACTTCCATGTACAAAGTATTTTCATCCGAGTTACGGTTTATTTTCTATGAATTTCCAAACAATATTCCGAAATTATTAATAATTCGAAATAAAAGGTGAAATTGCTATGTGCACCCAGCAAAGTGCACACAGCAGGGTCACTAGAGGCTGACAGTGGACCCCGTTGACCAGGTCAACCATTGACCAGTTGACTGGTCAACTGGAGAGTGGACCCACATGTCAGTTTCTATTAGTGCTAAGTAATTAACTAATTAGGTAATTAGACTAATTATGTTTAAATTAATTAAGTTAATTAATTAATTTTTTTCTTTTAAAAAAGGGATGCCCCTCCCCAAGTCAGTACCCCAGGGGGGTTAGCGGGCGGGCGCCCGCACGAGGGGGCGCACCCGTGCACGGCGGGGCGTATGGGCGCCAGAGCGCGCCGGCGGCCATGGCGCCCAGCCGGTGGGTAGCATGGAGGGGTCGGGCCGGAGGCTGTGCCGGGCGCGGCCGGGACGGGGAGGATGGGGAGGCGCGCAGCGGTGCAGCAGCAGCTACGACGGGAGGGACAGGGCGCGCGAGCGGCTGACAGAGGTAGGCAGGGTAGCGGTGGCTGGAGGCAGCAGGGGTCGCGGCGGCTCGAGTGGGTGGCGCGGGACGGCTGCGGCGCCACCAGCAGCACACAGCTGCGGGGTGACCATGGAGGTGCGGCGACGTGGGCGGACGCGATGGCGCGGCCGTGGGAGGAGGAGAGGGCGGGGTGCGCTCGCGGGCGCAGGGGAGGCGGTGCCGGGCGTGGCCGGCCGGCACGGGCCGTGGCGAGCAACGACACTAGCAGGTAGTAGCGATGGCATCAACAAGGAGGAGCAGCGGCTAGGAGTAGCAGGAAATAGCAACGGCAAGCAACAACGCAACAACATGCAGTAGTAGCAAGCAACATCATTGAGCAGCAGCAGGCAAAGCAGCAGCGTCAACAGGAGGCGAAGGGGGCACGGCCACGCGCTCGCTGAGGGATTCCTGGATAAGGGGGTCCCCGGGCGTCCGGGCATTGTGACATGGGCAGGACTGATGGGCCGTGAAGATACAAAGATAGAAGGCTTTCCCCCGTGTCCGGATGGGACTCTCCGTTGCATGGATGGCAAGCTTTACGACCAGATGTGTAATTTCCTTTCTGTGTAAACCGACTTTGTACAACCCTAGCCCCCTCAGGTGTCTATATAAACCGGAGGGGTTAGTCCGTAGAGACTATCACAAATCATACAGGCTAGACATCTAGGGTTTAGCCATTATGATCTTGAGGTAGATCAACTCTTGTAACCCCTATACTCATCAAAGTCAATCAAGCAGGAAGTAGGATATTACCTCCATTAAGAGGGCCCGAACCTGGGTAAACATCGTGTCCCCCGTCTCCTGTTACCTTCGATCCTCAGACGCACAGTTCGGGACCCCCTACCCGAGATCGACCGGTTATGACACCAACATTGGTGCTTTCATTGAGAGTTCCTCTGCATCGTCAATAGAAGGATCGATGGCTCGCCTTGTCGTCAACGACAAAATCACCTCTGGAAGGGCCCTAGCTCCTGGGCAGATCCTCCAGCTCGACAGTTTTACCATGGGCGCCCGCTCGGCCGTTAAGCCAAAGCCGGTCCCCCAAACTGCCAAAAATCATCTCCGCATTGGACTCGAACACTCCGATAAGATGGATCCGGCAGATGTCTCGTCTTTGAATGAACTGCTAGATCACATCGCCACCCTGGGGGTCGCAACTGACTATGATCGGATTGGGCTTAAACCCGATCAGAGGGAAATTAGGTCCCCGCCGATCACCCATCTGGTTGCGGTTGTGGAGGAGCAAGCCAAGGATATCTCTCCCCCTATGCTGAGAACAAGCTATGTTCGGATTTCTGAGCCCTGCGAGCTGGATACCCATCTTCGGGAAGAGACTCCCTGTCCTCCGAACATAGAACCAGGGGCTGAGCCTGAAAACTCCTAGGATACTCCGGATCCTGGGCTAGTGACCTCAAAAATTCTTAAAACTCCGGATCCCACAGTGGGCCAGGGTTCGGATTTAAGCCCGCCCACCCACCACAAGCAATATTCCCCAAGCAATTCCGGTCCTTCGGACATATGCGACCTAATGTACGTGCGGCAACAACCTCAGGAAACAGTCCATCACTTTTGGGCCAGATTCCTCCTTATTAAAAACAAGATCAAAGTTTGCTGCAATGACGACGCGGTTTCAGTATTTTGCCGCAAGTGTATGGACGAGCGGATTCGCAATGCCCTCAACCGACGCCGCATACTGCACTTCGCAGATTTGGCACACATAGTACAGAAGTATTGCGTGATGGAAAACGCCTGGAAAGCCCAGACAGCTTGGTGGGAACCGCCGACCTTTAAGCCACCCACCGGACGGGCAAAAAGGATGCACCCCTCACGGGGCACCTGATCATCACCCTACGGACAAGAAAATTAATCCCTTAACGGGACACAGAACTGTCCTTGATGAATGGCTCACAAGCCCTGTCAGATACACACGATGCCAAATTCCGAACCAACGCACAGCCTTCGGGCATGTTGGGTACTCCGGTAGGTGGCCAAGATCGGTGAGGCTATCCTCACCAATACGACCTCAGAGAAATACTCTCCGGAGGATGACGATCTCAGTGTCTTTATGGTCTTCGAGACCTTTTCTTCAAATAATCAGCATAAAAGGGCACTCTGCGACCTCGCCGAAGTCAACCAAGTAGCCGCAGTAAACCCTTGGAATGATACGGCGATAACTTTCACCGCCAACGACGGACCAAGGGCTCGATCAGTCCGCGCACTAGCTGCTTTGGTCTTAAACCCAATCGTCGACAGCTTTCGGCTCGCTAAAGTGCTCATGGACGGCGGTAGCGGACTGAGCCTGATCTACAAGGACATGCTCGATAAAATGCAAATAGATAAGAGCCGCATCGAGCAAAGCAGTACAACCTTTCGAGGCATTATCCCCTGTCGAGAAGCGCGATGCTCGGGAAAAATCAAACTCGATGCGGTATTCGGCACGCCGGAGAACTACAGGTCTGAAGAGTTAATCTTCCACGTGGCACCTTTCAATAGCGGATATCACGCCCTCTTGGGGCGAGACGCATTCACACGCTTTCAAGCCATACCCCATTACGGGTACATGAAGCTAAAAATGCCCGGGCCCAACGGAGTTATCACTATCACGAGTGATCCGGACTTAGCACTCCGCGCCGAGAAGAAAACCACATCCTTGGCCCTCGAGGCATTATCCGAGGCCCTTGCGGCCGCAGAACTCACCGCTCTGCATTCCACAGTGGACAGAGACGATGTAATCCGCAATAAGAGGCCTAATTCCACTTCTTTCAAGCCAGCAGGTGAAATAGTCAAATTTCAAGTTCACCCGACGGATCCTAATGAAACAACAACCATTGGAGCACAGCTAGATCCGACGGTCGACGCCGCCCTATGAGCATTCCTGCGCGAGAACTGGGACATCTTTGCCTGGCATCCCTCGGGTATGCCAGGAATCCCACGCAGACTGGCCGAACACAGCCTCAACATAATAAAGGGGTTAAAGCCAGTCAAGCAAACACTGCGGCAATTTTCTGAACCGAAGCAGCAAGCAATGGGGGAGGAGCTAGCTAAACTACTTGAAGCCAGGTTCATCAGATGGATCAAACTCCCGAACTGGCTAGCAAACTTGGTCATGGTGCCAAAGAAGGACAAATCCTGGTGCCTCTGTGTCGATTTCAAAGACCTCAACAAGGCCTGCCCTAAGGACCCCTTCCCACTGCCCCGCATTGACCAAATCATTGATGCAACTGCAGGACACGATTCACTGTGTTTCCTCGATGCATACTCCGGATACCATCGGATTAAAATGAAGGAATCCGATCAGGCCGCAACGGCATTCATTACTCCGTATGGGCCTTTCTGCTTCAACACTATGCGTTTCGGACTCAAAAACGCTGGTGCCACTTACCAACGCATGATTCAAACATGCCTGGAAAAACAAATTGGCAAGACGGTGGAGGCATATGTAGATGATGTAGTCATCAAAACTAAACATGTCGAATCATTGGTGGATGACTTACGCCTTACATTCGACAATCTCCGAACATACGACATACAGCTCAATCCGGAAGAATGCGTTTTCGGCGTTCCGGTCGGAAAACTGCTCGGGTTCATTGTTTCCAATAGAGGAATCAAAGCAAATCCAGCCAAAATCTGAGCCCTGTCACAATTGGCAACACCAACAGACCTAAAGCAGGTCCAAAAACTAGCTGGGTGCGTGGCAGCCTTGGGCCGCTTTATCTCCAGATTGGGGGAGAAGGCGCTGCCGCTCTATCGCCTACTCCGACGTACCGACCACTTTGAGTGGACGGATGCGGCAACAGTCAGGTTGGAAGAAATAAAATTTTTATTAGCAAACAACCCAATCCTTGCCGCACCTAACATCGGCGAACCTATGCTACTGTACATATCTGCAACTCACGAGGTGGTGAGTGCTGTACTCGTCGTCAAACGAAAGGAAGAGGGACACAAATTCCCACTCCAAAAACCAGTATACTATGTATCGGCGGTTCTCACACCATGCAAATCCCGATACCCGCACTATCAAAAGATAGTGTATGCGGTTTTCATGGCATCTTGGAAGCTGCGGCACTACTTTCAAGAATGCTCGATCACGCTGGCCTCCGAGGTACCACTCAATGACATCATAAACAATCGAGATGCCACCGGCCGCATTGCAAAATGGGCTATCGAGCTCTTGCCATTTGAAATAACATACAAGCCACGCCGAGCTATTAAATCCCAGGTGTTGGCCGACTTTGTCGCCAAGTGGATAGAAGCCGAACTCCCTAAAGAGTACGACACATACTCCAACTGGGTAATGTACTTCGACGGCTCCAAAATGTTAGACGGATTGGGGGCCGGTGTCATCCTAACATCCCCTACAGGGGACTGTTGACCCACAAGTATAGGGGATCAATTGTAGCTCTTTTTGATAAGTAAGAGTGTTGATCCCAACGAGGAGCGGAAGGAAATGACAAGTAGTTTTGAGTAAGGTAATGTCTGCAAGTGCTGAAATTGTAAGTAACGGAGTAGTTTGATAGCAAGATAATTTTTAAAGAGCAAGTAATGATAGTAGTAACAAAAGTGCAGCAAGGTAGCCCAATCCTTTTGAGGCAAAGGACAGGCCAAAACGGTCTCTTATGATAAGCAAAGCGTTCTTGAGGGTACACGGGAATTTCATTTAGTCACTTCCATCATGTTGGTTCGATTTGTGTTCGCTACTTTGATAATTTGATATGTGGGTGGACCGGTGTTTAGGTGCTGTTCTTACTTGAACATCCCTCCTACTTATGATTAACCCTCCCACAAGCATCCACAACTACGAGAAAAGTTTTCGGAATAAATTCTAACCATAGCATTAAACTTTGGGGTCCAATCGGTCCCTTATGGAATAGCGCATAAACTGGGGTTTAAGTTTGTGTCATTCTCGCAACCCACCATCTAGTTGCTACTCCACAATGCATTCCCTTAGGCCCAAATATGGTGAGGTGTCATGTAGTCGACGTTCACATGACACCACTAAGGGAATCACAACATACATACTATCAAAATATCTAACACATATCAAGTTCACATGATTACTTGCAACATGATTTATCCCGTGACCTCAAGAACAAAAGTGACTACTCACAAATGATAAACATGATTATGATCAGAGGAGTATTAAATAGCATATTGGATCTGAACATATAATCTTCCACCAAATAAACCATATAGTAATCTACTACAAGATGTGATCAACACTACTAGTCACCCACAAGCACCAATCTATAGTTCCGGTAACAAGATTGAAAACAAGAGATGAACTAGGGTTTGAGATGAGATGGTGCTCTTGAAGATGTTGATGGAGATTGCCCTCCCCAAGATGGGAGAGTTGTTGGTGATGATGATGACGATGATTTCCCCTTCCGGGAGGGAAGTCCCCCGGCGGAATCGCTCTGCCGGAGGGCGAAAGTGCTCCTGCCCAAGTTCCGCCTCGAGGCGGCGGCGCTTCGTCCCGAAAGTCCTCCTCTTAATTTTCTAGGTCAAAATGACTGATATACCAGAAGATGGGCATGGGAGGTGGGCCGAGGAGGTCACAACCCCCAGGGCACAGTAGGGGGGCCTTGCGCGCCCAGGTGGGTTGTGCCCCCTGGTGGCCCCCCTCTAGTAGTTATTTGTTCTAGTAATTCTTATTTATTCCATAAAAAATCCCCGTGAAGTTTCAGCTTGTTTGTAGTTGTGCAGAATAGGTAGGCCGACGTAGCTTTTTCAGGTCCAGATTTCCAGCTGCCGGAATTCTCCCTCTTGGTGTGTACCTTGCAAATTATGAGAGAAAAGGCATTAGAATTACTCCAAAAAGCATTATGATGGATAAAAACATTATAAATAACAGTAAGAAAACATGATGCAAAATGGACGTATCAACTCCCCCAAGCTTAGACCTCGGTTGTCCTCAAGCGAAAACCGAAATCGAAAAACATGTCCACATGCTTTGAGAGAGAGAGAGGTATTGATAAGAACACAATACGGACATAGAAGCATCATGTTGATTATTATAACAACAAAATTAAACATAGGACTTTTATCATAGAAATTTTATCATATACTTCTCATGAATAAGTAATAGTTCATCACACAATCGAAGTATAAAGCAAAAACTCTATTAGAAACCAACAAACTATGTTCTCGGTCAACTTTGCAACAACAATTCATCATCTTTTCAGGAAGGGTCACGTGTCGGAGCCTTTAGGCAAGTTCACATACTCAACCATCATATAGTCTTCTATGATTGCTAACACTCACCTCGTACCCATGAGCAAAATGTTTCAACCGGACACATAGAAAGATAGGGACTTATAGTTTCGCCTCCCAACATACTCACCTCATGGGTGATGTCAACAATATTAACTCATGTTATCTATATTCAACTGGACATATGTGCCTAGATCTTTCCTCACCACATGATGCTTGCCAAAGGAGGAAAATAAAAGGAATAGAAGGAAAACTTTGACTCTTTGCATAAAAGTAAATACATAAGAATAAAAGATAGGCCCTTCACAGAGGGAAGCAGAGGTTGCCATGCGCTTATTTGTTTGTATGCTCAACCCCTTAGTGCAAAAGAATGTCACGTTACATTGCCCCTTGTGATAGCGACCTTTATTATGCAGTCTGTCAATTTTATTCTTCACCATCACAAGTTTGTGCAACGCTCAATTTTCTCTTACACTAAATGACCTCACACTTTTAGAAGAAAATTTTATTGCCTTTTTGCACCGATGACAACTTACTTGAGGGATCTTGCTCAATCCCTAGGTAGGTATGGTGGACACTTGAAAGTAAAATTTGGGTTTAAGGGTTTTTGGATGCACTAGTAGTATCTCTACTTGTGCGGAATTTTTGGCTAGAAAAGATAGGGGGCAAGCACCACATTTTGAAGGATCTATGACAATATGACTTCTATGTGAATATAAACAAACATAAACCATTAAGTTGTCTTCCTTGTCCAACGTCAACAATTTTGGCATATAATATTTTGATGAGGGCTCACAATCACAAAAGATTTCTAGGATAGTATATTTATATGTGAATCTTCTCTTCCCTTATTAATTCTTTCATGAGTTGCATCATTGACTAATGCTATGTTTGTCAACCTCTAATAAAAGTTTCAACTTATACTTTTCCTTATGTGGTGCCATCACCTACCATAGGATTAGTATATAATCTTTTCTTTAACTATTTATTTTCTTTATTTGTTTCCTTTCTCTTTTTCTTTCTTTCTTTCTTTATTTTATTTTATTTGCAACATGAAAGTAAAGAAAGCAAAAACTCAAACTAAACTTTATTATATAACTTGCGCACGATTACAAGGATAGATCACTAAGCAAACTCTCAAAGAACAAAGGGTCGAACTAAACTTTTATTCTTCCAATGCAAAAGATCGAACTAAAATAAGTAAAAGTAAAAAGATAGTGGGATGATACGATATCGGGGCACCTCCCCCAAGCTTGGCGGAAGCCAAGGGGAGTGCCCATACCCGATACTCAGTTCTCTTTTGGTGGTGAAGAAGATGGTGGTGATGAAGTAGTATTCTCCAATATAACTATGAGTAGATCCTTCAACTCTTGAATCTCCCGAAGGGCTTGATAAATTAATTCACTATTTTTCTTCACCTCAGCCATTATGTGTTTATTCTTAGAGCCCCACAGTTTGGTTCCTGCATTGTTTTATCTTGTCTGAGATATGTCCCAGTTGGACGGTATGTGCCTACGAGGAGTGTTCTCGAACCCATAATTGTGAATCAAATTATGAAAATTGTTACGATGTAACGTGTGTAAGGGTCTCCTCGGTGGGAGCTCTTCTTGCACTTCCAGGCTCGCTTGATTGTTCGATGATCCCTTGGCTTGATGAGGATTAGGGTGAGTGGAGATGCCAGCTAGTGTACCCCTCTCAGAGGCTGGAGGGTGAATCCCAAAGGGACTTTCCTCTTCTTCCTCCATAGCAACCTCTTCAGCTTCATCCCTCCTTAGATCTTCCTGAACCAACCTTATGTCCCCTTCTCCATTGTTAAAGGGTGAGGAAGACATGACGTTGGTCTAGTTGAATCTGTCAGAAAATAGCAAGAAAATAGAACAGAGGATTTCTCCGTGATACGGTGATTAAAAAGTTCGGGAAGTATATATAGATTTTTTTTATCTTGGAGGACAAGTATATGGGAGAAAAATGGTGTACGGAAGGTGTCCCAGGTGGGCACAACCCACCTGGGCGCGCCAGGCAAGCCTGACACGCTCTGGTGTATTGTGCCCACCAGGGTACGCTTCCTGGAAGTTTCTTTATTCCTAAAATTCATAAATATTCCAAAACTGATAAAAAATATTTTTGTGGATTTTTTGGAGTCCGTTTACTTACCGTATCACGTACCTCCTTAGTCCCATGCAATCAAATCCCCAAACATCAAATGGTTCAACAACAAGTGAATAATTCATAGGCATTTCTTGACACTTACCGATATTACCTATTCTTTGACATTCATCACACGATGAGACAAAATTATGGGCATCCTTGAAGAGAGTAGGCCAATAAAATCCAGACTGCAATACCTTGTGAGCAGTTCTATCTCTAGCATGATGCCCTCCATAAGCCTCGGAGTGACATTTCCGTAGGATTTGTCCATGTTCATGCTCAGGTACACAACGTCTAATCATACCATATACTCCTGATACGTCCATTTTGCATCATGTTTCCTTACTGATATTTATAATTTTTTATCCATAATAATGCTTCTTGGAGTAATTCTAATGCCTTTTCTCTCATAATTTGCAAGCAACACACCAAGAGGGAGAATTCCACAGTTGGAAATCTGGGCCTGGAAAAGCTACGTTAGGCCACCTATTCTGCACAACTCCAAATGAGCTGAAACTTCACAGAGATTTTTTATGGATTGTTTAAGAAATATTGGAGCCAATAAACACCAGAGGGGGGCCACCAGGTGGGCACAACCCACCTGGGCGCGCCTGGGTTTAAGAAATATTGGAGCCAATAAACACCAGAGGGGTGCCACCAGCTGGGCACAACCCACCTGGGCGCGCCAGGCCCCCCAGGCGCGCCCTGGTGGGTTGTGGCCTCCTCGGCCCACCTCCGGTGCCCATCTTCTGGTATATAAGTCATTTTGACCTGGAAAAAAAAAGGAGGAGACTTTCAGGACGGAGCGCCGCCGTGTCGAGGCGGAACTTGGGCAGGAGCACTTTTGCCCTCCGGCAGAGTGATTCCGCCGGGGGAACTTCCCTCCCGGAGGGGGAAATCATCGTCATCATCATCACCAACAACTCTCCCATCTTGGGGAGAGCAATCTCCATCAACATCTTCAACAGCACCATCTCCTCTCAAACCCTAGTTCATCTCTTGTGTTCAATCTTGTTACCAGAACTATAGATTGGTGCTTGTGGGTGACTACTAGTGTTGATTACATCTTGTACTTAATCACTATATGGTTTATTTGGTGGAAGATTATATGTTCAGATCTATTATGCTATTTAATACTCCTCTTATCATGAACATGTTTATCATTTGTGAGTAGTTACTTTTGTTCTTGAGGTCACGGGAGAAATCATGTTGCAAGTAATCATGTGAACTTGATACGCGTTCGATATTTTGATAGTATGTATGTTGTTATTCCCTTAGTGGGTTCATGTGAACGTTGACTACATGACACTTCACCATATTTGGGCCTAAGGGAATGCATTGTGGTGTAGCAAGTAGATGGTGGGTTGCGAGAGTGACAGAAGCTTAAACCCCAGTTTATGCACTATTTCGTAAGGGGCCGATTGGATCCAAAAGTTTAATGCTATGGTTAGAATTTATTCTTAATACTTTTCTCGTAGTTGCGGATGCTTGCGGGAGGGTTAATCCTAAGTAGGAGGTTGTTCAAGTAAGAATAGCACCTAAGCACCGATCCACCCACATATCAAATTATCAAAGTAGCGAACACAAATCAAACAAACATGATGAAAGTGGCTAGATGAAATTCTTGTGTACCCTCAAGAACGCTTTGCTTATCATAAGAGACTGTTTTGGCCTGTCCTTACCTCAAAAAGATTGGGCTACCTTGCTGCACTTTTTTTACTACTACCGTTACTTTCTTGTTACAAATTATCTCGCTATCAAACTACTCCGCTACTTACAATTTCAGCACTTGCAGACATTACCTTACTGAAAACTACTTGTCATTTCCTTCTGCTCCTCGTTGGGTTCAACACTCTTACTTATCGAAAAGAGCTACAATTGATCCCCTATACTTGTGGGTCATCAAGGTTATTTTCTTGCACCGTTGCCGGGGAAGTGCCTTTGGTAAGTGGAATTTGGTAAGGAAACATTATATAGTGTGCTGAAATTTATTGTCACTTGTAGTATGGAAAACAATCCTTTGAGGGGTTTGTTCGGGGTATCTTCACCTCGTCCGGAACCACAATTAGCTACCCCTCAACCTACTGGACCTACTAAAAATATTGAATATGAAATTCCTTCGGGTATGATAGAACAACTACTAGCTAATCCTTATGCAGGAGATGGAACCGAACATCCTGATATGCACTTGATATATGTGGAACAAATTTGTGGATTGTTTAAGCTTGCAGGTTTACCCAGGGATGAAGTGATGAAAAAGGTTTTCCCTTTATCTTTGAAGGGAAAAGAATTGGCATGGTATAGGCTATGTGATGATATTGGATCATGGAATTGGAATCGTTTGAAATTGGAGTTCCACCAAAAAAAAATATCCGATGCATCTAGTTCAGCATGATCGAAATTATATATATAATTTTTGGCCTCGTGAAGGAGAAAGTATCGCTCTATCTTGGGGGAGGCTTAAGTCAATGCTATATTCATGCCCCAATCATGAGCTCTCAAGAGAAATTGTTATCCAGAATTTTTATGCTCGGCTTTCTCGTAATGATCAAACCATGCTTGATACTTCTTGTGCTGGTTCATTTATGAAGAAGACTATTGAATTTCGGTGGGATCATTTGGAAAGAATTAAATGCAACTCTGAAGATTGGGAACTCGACGAAGGTAGAGAGTCAGGTATTAAACATAAGTATGATTGTGTTAAATCTTTTATGGATACTGATGCTTTTCAAAAGTTTAGCACTAAATATGGACTTGACTCTGAGATAGTAGCCTCCTTTTCTGAATCATTTGCTACTCATGTTGAACTCCCTAAGGAGAAGTGGTTTAAATATCACCCACCTATTAGAGAAGAAATTAAAGAACCACTACTAGTTAAAGAAGAAACTATACTTTATAATGTTGATTCAGTTGTTCCTTCTGCTTATATTGAGAAACCACCTTTCCCTGTTAGGATTAAGGAACATGCTAAAGTTTCAACTGTTGTTAACAAAAGCTATATTAGAACACCTAAACCTGATGAACAAATCAAAGTAGAACCTAGTATTGCTATGGTTAAAGATCTCTTGGAAGAAGATATGGATGGGCATGTTATTTACTTCTGTGAAGAAGCTGCTAGAATTGCTAAACCTGATAAAAGAGATAAACATAGACATGTTGTTGGCATGCCTGTTATTTCTGTTAAAATAGGAGATCACTGTTATCATGGTTTATGTGACATGGGTTCTAGTGTGAGTTCTATTCCTTACACTTTATATGAAGAAATCATGAAAGACATAGCACCTGCTGAGATAGAAGACATATATGTTACTATTAAACTTGCTAATAGAGACATCATATCACCATTTGGAATTGTTAGAGATGTTGAAGTCTTGTGTCGGAAAATTAAATACCCTACTGATTTTCTTGTTCTTGGTTCCCCACAAGATGACTTTTGTCCCATTATCTATGGTAGAACTTTCTTGAATACAGTTAATGCTAAGATAGATTGTAAGAAACAAACTGTTGGTGTTAGCTTTGGTGACGAGTCTTATGAGTTTAATTTTTCCAAGTTTAGTAGAAATCATCATCAAAAAGAATTTCCTAGTAAGGATGAATTTATTGGTCTTGCTTCTATTGCTGTTCCACCTACTGATCCTTTAGAAAAATATTTGCTAGACCATGAAAATGATTTACATATGCATGAAAGAAATGAAATAGATAAGGTTTTCTTTGAATAATGTCCTCTGCTTAAACACAATTTGCCTATTGAAACTCTAGGAGGTCCTCCTCCACCTAAAGGTGATCATGTGTTTGAATTAAAACAATTTCCAGACACTGTTGGGTGGTAGGTGCGACATATGCCAACGGGTGGCTTATCATTGTGGGAGCCAGTAAGACATCGCCGGTACCTGGAAACGGGATAAGGCGAAGACATGCACGCCGGCGAATCTTACCCAGGTTCGGGGCTCTCCGTGGAGATAACCCCCCTAGTCCTGCTCTGCGGGGTCTCCGCATGATCACTAGATCAACACAAGTGGCTACAAGTGGCTCCTTGAGCTGTTTGGCTAGAGGAAGAAGAAGGGCAAGGCTAGCTCTCCTCTTCTCTCTATGTGGTGTCTAAAACTCTAAGAGATCAACCCTTTGCATGGGTGCCCTGGGGGGTTTATATAGGCCTACCCCCCCAGGGGTACAATGGTAATCTGGCTGGATGCGGGTCCAGGCCGTCAGTGTCTGTATCCGCCGGCTTCTCCGCCGACCGCTGGGGCCCGCCGACTGGTGGGTCCCACCGGCTGCCGGCCTCTTGGCCGACAGGCCGGCCCCACCACCTGGGGGTCTTGTTGGCGGCTGGTCACTGTAGCCTCGCCCCTGATGACGAGGGCTTTGCCGAGGTAAGCATGGCTACAGTGCCGCCGCCTGGAGGGCTCTCACTGTAGCCTTACCTCGTCTTGTCTCCTTATGGTGCACATACTTCGAGGGAGGGAGGTAGCCGGCTGACAGGGGCCGGCTACGTCCCAGGCCGACTGGGGGAGGCTTGGCCGCCTTCGGGTGTCTCTCTGGCTGGCGGGGCCCACCACCTATGGGCCCTACTGACATCCTGTCGTGGGTGGCGTCATGGTCAACATGGCAACAGTGCTGCGCCGGACGGCGCACTGTGGCTATGCGTGCTCCGGGATTCGGGGGTGGCAGGCTCTACTGTAGCCATGCCCTGTCTCATCGCCGTTATGGGGGTGCAGACTTTTAGGGGGGGACGCCTGGCCGCCTGCCAGGAGCCGGCCTTCTCATAACCGGCTATTGGGAGTCAACCCTTTTCGCGAGGGCCAGCATAGCCTTGCCGCCTTCCGGAAGCCGGCCGGTGGGCCAGCCGGCCATAGGAAGGCGGTCATGTGTCTTGGACGCTTTAGGGCTTGTTCTGCCTAACAATTTTTGAAGAGCCAGGGGGAGCTGGCTAGGCTACCCGTGGTTATTTACTCCAACAGTAGTCCCCGAAGCTGGTTGGGCTTCGCGGCTGAAAGGAGGACGAGAAGCTCGACCAGCTTCCTATCTTGAAGAGCCAGCAGCTAGGAGCCAGCTTTGATCAGGTGAGACGTCTAGGTGAGGCTTTGAAGCTTGAAGGCGGGAACCAGCTGGCGCACATGCCAGGCTGCGGGCTGGCCGCTTGCCGCCTGCGCGCCACGTGGCATCCTTTGGCTGGAAGGGCCTGCCAGCCCACGCGCGTGATGGGATGTCGCCGCAGGCCGGGGCCCGCCACTTCCGCGCCGCGGCCCATGGGTGGATCTTCTGTGGCCCGACGGGCCATTCGTCTTCCAACGACAGTTTCCGCACGCCGTTAGGGCGCAATAATCGCGAGACGTGGGGGAGTGGGCATAGTTAATCCCACGCCCCCCCCCCCCCGTGCCTCGCCTCCTCGGCTTCGTCGTACGAGGCTATAAATAGGGGGAGTAGGAGGAGCGGCAGATGCTCGCACGCTCACCCTTGCTCCGCCACTTTCTTCTTCCTCCTCCTCTCCGTCGCTGCAGCTACTCGCTGCCGCGCCGCTCCTCTAGTCATTGCACTACCCCGCGGCTTCTCCGCCGCGGGGCTGCGCTTTCGCCGCCGCCGTGCTTTCTCCATCGGCCTCTCGCCCTCATGTCGCGTGGCGGAAACTGGGATGGCTCCAACGTCCACAAAGATCACATCGACTTCCTCCGCAAGACGCGGCGGTTGCCCGACCGGGATTATGTGCGGGTCCGCATTGCGCCGGAGAAGGAGATCTCGCCGGCGCCGGAGGAGCACGAGCGGGTGATCTTCCGCTCGCACTGCCTGCGCGGCCTCGGCCTGCCTGTCGACACGTGCCACGGCCCACCACTGGCCCATTTAGCTTACAAAGCCGGCCCGTTTGACTTGGTCAAAAGTTAATGGGCTGGCCCATGAAAAGCCTGTTAAAGGTCTCTTCGCAAATAGCCCATTTTACGGCCCGTTAACTCACGGCCCATTAGGCCCTAAAGTAAATCTGCCCAACAACGTCATGTGGGACGTCGAATATAACACCAGCCCATTTCACTTTCGGCCCATGTATGGCCCACGACATCTTTCGGCCCATATGAGGCCTTCGTATCTTTCGGCCCTTTATAGGCCCACGGTGACTCTAGCCCATAATGAACAGTAATTTTCTTTATACCCGTTAACGGCCCGTGATTTACATGGGCCGTTTCCAGCCTGTGTTAGCTTTCGGCCTATTGACGGCCCATACGTTCTTGGGCTCCTTTTCGGCCCTCGATTACTTCCGGCCCGTTACTGGCCTATTCCCCTAATGGGCCAAATTCGGCCCATGGCATGAGTCGGCCCGTTACTGGCCTGTTCCCCTAAAGGGCCAAATTCGGCCCATGGCAAGAGTCGGCCCGTTACTGGCCTGTTACCCTAATGGACCGAATTCGGCCCATGGCAAGAGTCGGCCCGTTTCTGGCCTGTTAACCCGTTGCGCCGTTTCCAGCCCGTCCTATATTCTGGCCCATTAACGACCTGTTATGCCTGTGACAGAATTAAGCCTTTGCTGTCCTACGGCCTATTAACGGCCTGTTACCGTGCTGGGCCGATACCAATTACGCCCGATTACGGCCCATGTAGACCCATTTATCCGACGGCCCGAGGCCCACCGATTACAGGCCCATTTATCGACGGCCCATAGGAGTCCCATGGATCCTACAGCCCGTATATGGCCCATGGTAGTTGCGGCCACTAGCAAACCAGGGAAAAAGAAGACTAGGAAATAAATAAGGCCGAAACTAGCACTAGGCTATTAGGGCGATTGCACAGATTACATCCACTCGGCATCAAAGATGCCAGCAGTGCAAATATAGGGAACACCCTACACTATACAAATATGGCTTGCTGGTTTCTTCAGCCGGTGGCTGCACGTTAAGAATAAATTTTGTATCGCACCAAAACAAATTACAACTATATAACAAAAGGAAGGTTGGCATAAAACTTAACAGTCTAGCAGATAAATGCACCACCAGAAGTTCAGAAGCTTAGTTCATTTGACCTGACTGTTACGTTTTCATGCTGTATTGTCCGATGGAGCACCATAACCCTCGCCTTCATTTCCCCTAGGCTCCTGAACAACATAGCGAATGTCTGATAGTCTGGTTTCAAAACCATGCATATCTTGACGACATTGAGGAATGTTTCTCCTTGTTTCACAAAGGGTCTCTGTTAGGGAATGGACTTGTGTCTGGAGCGCAGATACAACATTGCTTTGAGCTTGCATATCTTGATCATGAGGCAGTTTGGACGATATTGCCTTAACAACCAACCCAGTATTACGCAGGAACGTGCTTTTGGCACTGTTAGTGGACAGGTACTGACCCACTGCAGCAAGAGCTGACATTGCGGTTATAGTTGCCTCGCCACCTTCAGAAGGTGGCGGTTCCACCATTTTTTCCATAGCTCGCTGAAAAGTTGAGGTTTTACATTAGTAGTACCAGAACAGAAGATATTAAGGAGGCAGCAAAACCAAACAAAATAGCTTTGGTCTATATACTGAACTTATTCTGGTGAACCCATGTAAAATATTAGTTGTATTTTATTGCAAAGTACATAATAAAACCAGGTTCCAAACATATGACCATGTACCATCGCTAATGTATTGTCTATTTCTTCAGATTGTATTGAGGGCTAAGGATAAAGAGACGAAGTTTATAATACGGTAAGCATAGTATGACATCATTCATATCACAAAACAACTGAGAACAGACAAACAGGCAATTGTAACGTTGTGTGGGCAAGTCCAGCACGGAACTAGATTATGGGTCAAGATCAAAGGAACATCACTCCTCTCTTTTAAACCTTGTAAGGTGCAATGATACGCTAAGACAATTGTGTATAAAATTGAAAAGAGTAATAGACATTGGCTGCAAACCATGCAGTTCAAGGCACAAGTCAGAGTAAGTAGTAGTTAAAAGGCATGAGGATTAAGGACTTACAACAGCGGCTTTGACTGGTGTAGTCATGCCCTTCTTCTTGCTGGTGTGACAGTCCTTGAAGATTTCCACAGCATTTGGTTCAGGTACTTTTTGGTCCTTGCGGGCTTTCCTCTGCATTTCGAACAAGTCAATATAGATCTGATAATATGGTACATCGAAAAGAGTGAAACAACAGCTAATTACAAGAGCCTCGCAGTGTGCAATATAGCTACGAGATCCTGTCGTCTGTTGGAATTTCACTTTCGTACGGTTGGCCTTGTTCTTTGAACAGTTCACCTACAAGAAGATAGATTTGTGTGGCACATGCGTAAATAGGACTTCAACATGTGATCTGATCACATATATATAATGTACCTGATACTTCGGATCAGACCAGTGTTTAACAAGGCCCCTCCAGTCTTCATCCGATATATTTTCCACTGGAGATGTTTGGGAAAGTTCACTGTTAGCCTTGCCTTCAAAGTGAGTTTTCCTCAAGTTATACGATACTGTCGCAGAGCAGACTTGAAAACATGGGTGCAAGCTTGTCTGGTTGCATCATCTTGGCTATCCAACTTGAACCTCATCTGTTGAAAATTATGGGAGTCTCATTATCAGCAACCTAGAAAGTATGGGACAGAGCAAGACGATATTACTAGTTTCCATACATAACCATACTTACAGATAAATGGTCGAGGAAGGTGTTGAACTGGGTTTCGTCTTTGTCATTCCTGTACTGAATCCATGTTGGGAGGATACGTACATGACACCTAACGGCAACCGCTGCCTCTGATACTAACTTGGCTGACTCTGTAGCATCACGTGGCCTTTTTAAACCTGCCTCAAAACGGATCTCCATTCTTCCTCCTCTAGATTTAGTTAACCTATCGAGCATTATCCCTGATGTTTGTTTCCTCTTGCGCCTAGGTGCTAGTCCAACAACGAACATAGGAAGTGTTAGTGTACATCAAACTGTGAGACTACATATAAAGAAGCATGCAACTGTAACTTGACTCCAGCAACTACCTTCTTGCTGTTGAAGCTCACAAGGTTCATCTGATATTGCCAACTCGTCTTGTGTCAAGAGTGCTTGGGAAGTAGTGTCAGGTGGCAAGGGAGCTTGGGAACGTGCTGCTAGCTCAGTTGACGCACGAGTAAGTCGTGCAGCTGGTAGTACTGTGGTAGGTGTTGCAAGAACTAGGGCTGTCTCTGCTTGTTTGGTGGCAGCTATTTGTTTCTGTTTGGCTTTTTTTGCAACTCGTGTAGCATGGGATGCCGTGTTTGTAGAATTTTCTGCTGGACTTTGACCTTCTATTGCACCATCAGTACCAGCAGAATCTGCAGGATTCATCCGCTTCTCATTCCCTGCCATTCTGTGTTTCTTCCTCTTTCTCTGTGCCATGTTAAGTCAAGCCGACAAGAAAAACGAATAACAATTTAGTTCTTCAGAACAAATTGATGCGTGATGCAGACGAACTGAACTTTGATGTTAGACAACCACATGATAGGAGGATGTAATATGTATGAAAAACAGGACGGAAGAGATAACCAGAACTATGATGTGTAAACTAAGAAGAAGACATTTCACCAAATTAGAAGCAATGCAATGGAAGGTAGACACCATATGAAAGATGCTACAAATATCGCTCTGCCAAGTTAACAGTGTCTCATCATAAATGGCGTTTAAACAAATGTGAAGCAGTACAAGAAATAAATCATATGCAAGATGCAAACAACATCACACTACCATGTTAGAGGTCTCTCGTCATTAGTGCCATTGCATATTCACAGCATTGCATATTCACAGCTTATGATGTGTAAACTAAGGAGAAGGCATTTCAACAAATTAGAAGCAATGAAAGCTAGACACCATATGAAAGATGCAACGAATATCACTCTACCAAGTTAAAACTGTCTCGTCATAAGTGCCATTTCAACAAATTAGTAGTACAAGCTAGAAAAGAATGTGAGATGTAACCTATATCACACTCCGAAGTCAAACGTGTCTTATGATAAGTGATTGTTGCAGGTTACACAACAGTAGTAATTTGATGTAAGAACATGGTGTGATAGACAGATATTGTATGTTCTAGAAACAGGAACACGTGTCTTATTCAAGTATAATGTGTAAAGTAAGCAGATGGAATTCAACAAAATTAGAAGCAATACAAGCTAGACATCACACATAACATGCAACCACATATAACAGTGCCAAGTTAGAGGGAGCACCGGTGATGCTGCACTAGGGGAGACGTGCTCATCATAAACACAGCTTTGTTGAGTGTCTATGCATGTGTTGTCTTGGAAATCATCTTGGGGGTGTGGAGGAGTAGAAACTGTAGAGGCCCTCCGTTCGGAAGGAGCACCTTTATCCGCTGCCTTGCTAACTTCCTTCCGCTTTATTGATTTTGAATTGTCAAGTAAAACCGACAAGAAAAAGCAATAAAATTCTCTCTTCAGAACTCATTCATGCATGATACTGACAATCACTACTTTGATGTAAGGCAAACACATGATACCAGGATGGAATATGTACGAAAAACAGGACGGCATGGCATGTTCACAACTGTTTGTGTAAACTAAGCAGAAACCATTCCAGCAAATAAGAAGCAATGCAAGCTAGACACCACATGAAAGATGCAACCAATATGACTCTGCCAAGTTAAAAGCGTCCCATCATAAATGGAATTTCAACAAATTAGAAGCAGCGCATGCTATAAATCATATGAAAGATGCAACTAATATCGCACTGCATATACTAAAGGTGTCTCGTCATGTTGATTGATGCGGGATACAAAAAACAATAGTTTTATGTAAGGACATGCTTAATAGACAGATGTACTATGTACTAAATACAGGAAGGCATGTCACATTAACAGGTATAATGTATAAGCTAAGCAGACTAGCACATGCAGTTTAACCAGATTGGAAGAATTACAATCTAGACACCATATGCAACATGCAACCACATATCACGCTGCCAAGTTAGAGCAAGCACCTGCGATGCTAGTGTAGGGGAAATGCTGTAATCAACTACAGAGCTACGTTCACTATCTTCATCTAGCAATTTCTGTTTCTTGAGAATCATGTCGGGAGGCTGACGCTGCATTCTTTAAATGAGGAGTAGTCCCCTTGCCTGCCTGCCTCGTCATAAGTGATTGATGAGGGATACACAAGAACATTAGTTTGATGTAAGAACATGGTTAATACACAGATGTACTAGTATGTACCAAAAACAGAAAGGCATGTCATATTCAAAGGTATAATGTGTAAGCTAAGCAGATGCAATTTAACCAAATTGGAAGCAATACAAGCTAGACATCCGGCTGGAGTGGTGAGCATGATCATCTAGGACCTGAGAGCCTGGTGGGAGGCGGGCTGCTTCGCCACCATCGCAGCTTTTTAGTTGGCTTCCAGGTGATGCCTATCTTTGCTGGGCTTGTCACTGGCTCGGCCAGTGCCCTGACTAGCTATTTGTCTTCTGGTGCTCACGGGATGGTGGTTCATGTAAAAAAATATCTTTCCTTATCTTACCGACTTCGGCCTTTTGAATACAAGCTAGACACCATATGGAACATGCAACCACATATGACACCGCGAAGTTAAAGCAAGCACCTGGGATGGTGGTTCATTGCGAGCGAGGTCATCAACTCCAGAGCTACGTTTACCGTCTCCATCTGCTGACACTGCACCCTTTATAGCGCTGTAATGTGTCTTGCCTACCCGCATACGAAGCTGGAGCGACTTCTCTCTTTTCTTTTTGGCTTCTCTCATGGCAGCAGAGTCTGAAATACCCTTGCATAAAAACACAATAGTGAGAGTAAGGGTGAAGTGTGTGCAGAACTAGTGCACTGTAAAAGTAGCAGATAGCAGGTGGCTGAAAAATAAATGACAGGAGACATATGATAGCTCTACAACATTGCATGGCAAACAAAATTAGATTCTACTCCGTATGATTTTGTAATATATGAGCACAGGAAATGCAGGTACTCCTCCAGCACACCACCACATGTGGTCATATCTAAGATAACAGTCGACTGAAAATAAATAGGTCAGTCGATTTTTTAATGAACCGTCCGATCTATAAGGAACGGGCAGATGGCCTTCGTCTACCTCCCGCCAGTCACTGTTGACGATCTTTCTCGAACCGCCAGCGACCACCGGCCCAGACCCCTGCCTCCGCCGCCCCGCCCTCCCATCGACCTCACACCACCGCCGTGCTTGGCAGCGCCCCCAGGCCATCCCTTTAATCCCGGCCGACCTCCAGATCGGGCGCCAGTAGCTCTAGGCCGCACACGCCCCTAAGATAAACACCAAGGCGCTGCTTCCCCGGCGTAATAGGCGTACTAGCGCCTGTTACGCCGGGGAATGCTTCCGTTAATTGGGAATCAACTGGCCAGAAATTGAAATTCAGGGGGGCGACGGACCTCTAGCTAAGGTGAAATAGTATATGAGGAGAAACCTTGTGCATCGCGAGTTACTAGGAACATCTAGTATCAAGAAGAAGCGGTCAACTAGTGTCTTCTGTGGGATGAATACCGTGCAAGCAGAGACGTAAGATTTGCACGAATAAGGGAAGAGGAGTACCTTTTTCGGTTGCCGGTGTGGTCACCTCCACATGTCGCGCCGATCTTCTTCTTTTTACCGGGGAAACCGATGTTCTGGAGGGTGCAGGCTTGGACGAACCCATGGCCAAATTGTTGACTGTGTTGCCGTGGCCGTATGTCGGCGGAGGGGAAGCAGATCCGAGGCGGCGAA
Source organism: Triticum aestivum (assembly GCF_018294505.1). Classification (NCBI taxonomy): domain Eukaryota; kingdom Viridiplantae; phylum Streptophyta; class Magnoliopsida; order Poales; family Poaceae; genus Triticum; species Triticum aestivum. The sequence goes on from NC_057802.1 coordinate 375,740,090, forward strand.
GGACGGCGTAGCAGGAACAGCTCCGGTGCGGTGGAGGGTGGCGAAGTTGGAGCGGCAGCGGTGAGGCGCAGGACGGCGTGGTTGAACTGGCTCGGGTACGGACGGCTCGGCCTCGGCTTCAACTACTAGCCGTGGAGGGCGTTGCGGTTGAGGTTGCGGTGGACGACGACGTCGGGGTATCGGCTCCGGCGTGATGGAGGAGGGCGGCGGTTGATGGGTGGGATGGGGTGGCGGACGGAGGACGCCGGGGTTTCGCGGCTGGTGGAGAGGTAGTTTTGGCGCCCACGGAGTACGAATGGGGAATCGGACGGGTGGGGGGGAACCATGTTTCGGTCTGGGACGCGCTTGTTTTTGGCTTTTTTGAACAGAAGATGGGACGCGCTTGTTTGAAATTTGGGGAAAGTACAAACTTTGCCCCCCTCTTAAATTTCGGACCTACTGCGGGTCGGGGGTAGGATGGTAATCCCAGGTGTCCCAAATAGTGGGCGGAGCGATTTCGGCCGCGCGCATGTGTGCTTAGGCGGCCATTGTGTATGAATGTTTTTCGGATGCGGTTGCGTGGCGTCTAGATGAAGCTACAAACCTACCCCGGTTTAGACCTTTGGACGTTGGGCCGGTAGGTTTCACGGGTCGGAGTTATTAGAAAAGTAATTTCCTTGTACTACCAAACATTGGTCTCACGCGGTTTCGGGCGAGTAGAGGCTCTTTTGGCGCTTCGTTCGAAATTTTGAAACACAAGCATTCACGTTTAGAGTACTCTTGAACTATGAGGATTGACCTAAATAAACAACGTTATATTTGACCTTGTATGTTTGAAAACCTCATTAAATTATCCGCTTCTTTTGAAATTTTGACACTTGAAAATCCTATAACTACGATTATTTTGGAATGGAGGAGCTAAATTTGAATCTATTTTGTACACGACTACATATGCTATTATGTACAAAATCAAAGCAAAGATTGGTGCCCCCATAATTTAGGTATGGTTTATAAATGCCATGATATCAAATTCAAATAATTGAATGGACTTCATGTTGAATTTTTCTTTTTTAAACCACCTTAAGTTGAATTCAAATGTATGCTAGTTCATAGGTAGCTATTTATAATGTCCATTGTGTAACTTTCGTATGTATAATGTGCTTTACACACACAACATGAACTATACTCACGTTTATATTCGATTGCTAAAGCGATGCATTGTCTGGAGTTCAAAATACTAACTATGTGGATCAATTGTGTCGAATAATAACATAGACATGCTGAAATTCGATAGAATCTAGATGTCTGATGGATCAATGACCGCTCCTTACGCGAATTGCAAATATCATGATCCCATCCTAATATTTGGATACAATTTATATCTTTAATCAATGTGTAGAGCAGTCTTTTATGTGTAGTTTCACTCTCCATCGGTGGTCTCTCACACATGCTCACACACTCTCTCTCGAGGTGTCTTTCTCGCACACATGCTCTAGATATAACCCTCCCTCCCTCCCGTAACCATTTACAACTGTTTTCACTAACCTTTATCACAAGCACTCTTCCTCTCGCAAACATACACACGCACAATCCTCATCGACCCTTTCTATATACATGGACCTGCCTACGTGTCTCATGTACGCACATTATCTTTACGCCTGTCTCTCACGCATTGTCTCACACCTCTCTTCCTAATCGACGAGTATGATTCTAGCAGAGCATTCTGTAGGATGCCCCTTAAAGTTAGGTTGGATGAATAGTAATATCAGAGATAAAGGGGTTACCTTAGTCCGAGAACCTAGGGTTATAAATCCTAGCTGGCTTTGTCAGTGGACACAGAGTCCTTCACAATTCTGCTATCTTTGTCTTGTACGACTAGTCATCCATGGGTCTTCCTAAATGCGTCACGGGTCGACCAATGTGGCGCAGGATGGAACCGAACTAAGGGCCTCACCTCGACCCACCGGACCTCACGCGGTGACACACCCTCTGCCCCCACGTCTCATTATCTTCTCACACCCACACATACCAACACAAACACCACGCACACAAAAAAAATCTCCTGATGCCTCTATTCCCCCCTTGCATATACACACTCAAGGGAATGGAATCTCTTGTCGTGATGTCATATTCGCCTCTCTCTCTCTCTAGACCACTCTCATTTCTCGTGCTATCTCTCCCACGCCCCATCCCCCCGTCGGCCCCTCTATCCATGCCTCTCTCGAATACTTAATACACACACATACCTCTCTAGGCCCCGCCAAATGCATCAACTACACATTCACACATGTTACATCACGTACCCCATTGATCTAAAAAGCCCTCTCTTCACGTTTATTTCGCATACAACATTCCTTTTGAATACAGTGTGGCCAAAAAATTATTTTAGAGTTTCTACATATATACAACATTACAAAGTTATATGGAGGAGTACGAACGCTAATTTGCATTGCATGGTGCCCACAATGATATTTATTCCGCACTGTGAATTTGTATATTTTTATACTATATACAAAGTTAGTCATAATAAAGAGAAACGAAGAGCATCTCTCTCTCCATCGCATACCCCCTGTACGCCCCTTTCACGTATGCACACAAAACTATCTCCAGGTCCTCTAAAAGTAAGCCCCCAGAAAATTCACGCATGTTTCATCTTTCTCTCGCGATATATGCAATGACGATCATTGTATTTGAAGCGAAAAGCACGATACGTACATTGGACTTCAGAATCCACTCATTACGGTCACCATTTACGTTTAGTGGTTATTATACAGTCACGGGCTCACCATACAACTCTGTATTTGCTCATGACATGACTAGTTGACCAGTTAAACGCTCCACGTGGCACCTCTAGTGTTGCATCACATTATCTCACTACCATCGTGCCCACCTGTCGACTTGTATATACTCTACATCTACACTCTTATAAAATACACTCTTATAAAAAACAGAGTTGGTGATGATGGTGTGCCTGCCATCCTGCAATATAGGCCGTCCGATTTATATCTGACGGATAGGAAATAAACTATGGCAATTTTGCAAAAAGGTACCCACACACCTCTCCACATTTGCAAATAAGGCCTTCCCTCATTCATCCATTTCTCTCACAAGATAAACAAGTCATACAAATGCATCTTGATGTTACGTGCAACGCACGGGCATCTTGCTAGTAAGAATGAAAACAAACGATAAAAAAATATTTGGACGGTGGTTCGAAGTCATGACCACGGGCACAGCAGACAAGGTGGCCTTGTATTGGTATGCTGAGCCGTCTGTTTTAACACACATGAGCTGGTGTGGTGATTATACACACACACGCACACATGCACACGAACTGCATCCATGCAACACTCACACAAACACATGCACCCACGCACGCACGCAACACTCACACGTACACACGCAGCCACGCACGCACGCAACACTCACACGCACGCACGCAACACTCACACGCACACACGCACACATGCATGCATGCACACACCAGTACACCACATGACCAACACACACTCTCACGCTCAAGTGCTCAACCTACACGTGCATGCGCACACATCAGGCCCTGACAGACACATACACAACCAGGTGATCCCCGCGCAGGGGTTGGAGCCTTGTCACGCCTATGTAAATTTGTGTTTATCTGACCTTTTGCCTATGCGAACTGACAGGTGGGACCCACAAGGAACGTGGTCAATTTAACTAGTCAACATGGCGCCACGCAGACTATTTGGCCGGTCAACAGAGTGCAATCCGATGCTAAACTGTGAGCAAGTGACCGTATAATCACCTCAAAACGTATATAGTGACCGTAATCAGCTTATTCTGAAGTTCGGTGACCGTATTACGCTTTTCTCTCTGTAGGCCCTCCAAAACTACATCTCTACACGTTCTCGCATGTTACATCTAACAACTATGCAATACAACACTACTACTACACTCTAACACAATAAATCATATGTGTTTTTAGTTTTACAAGATATCATATTGTTACTTATAATTATTCAGTTTGCATACATTAAAATTGCCTTTGAAATGTATGGCCAGTATCATCTACCGCGCGGGAAAAATCCCGCCCTTTCCTGTTTAATCGGGTTTGTATCGATGGATCGTGCGAAACAGCAAAACTATAGTACTATACAGTACTACAAGTGACAGTTCACTGGGCCGTCATGTCGTCTACTCCTCCGTCGTAAGAGTGGAGCGCTCGCTTTCATAAATCTTCTAGTCCCTTTCGCCGACATGTGGGACATCAAGCTACCGGGTCCACGTGCCATACCGGAATACAGTGCAGAGCAGCCGGGGTGAAGCACCCCAGTCATGGCGCCGGCGTAGTAATGAGCAATGAGGCGTCAAATCACAAAGCTGCACCTTTCCCGCAGTTAAGTTGGAGGGACGAAGCAACCATCATTTCACTCGTTGCTGAATCCGCTTCTCCCTCATCTTCTTCAACTTAACCACGTGTTGCTTCTGCCGTTGTTCTACCTCATGTGGGACGCGGATCGGCTTGGTAAAGCACTGACACGTGGGACGGCATGTTAGCAAACCGCCAGGACAAGGTCCTCCGAAAATAAGAAGCCTAATCATAGACTTACAAAGGGCTACATAGCTGCTACGTATACTTTCCATCTAATCTATATATGCCCCCCTGATTTTCAGGTGGGGTGGGCCTAATCCTCTCCTTTAATCCAATCAAATAGTCCCACATCACATCAGTTCGTAACTTTACGTAAACCATTACGTGGATGTAGCATTGCTCAAATAAGAAACCTCCCCCGCCATCCGCGTGGCAAAATCACCTCCTTTTTACTAATCCTGATTCTATAATTTTTTAGATCAATATAATTGAGATTTGTATAGATAGCACACAGGAGCAAAACCAAGTGGTACGGTTAAGGGCATCCACAATGTGTAGCCAAATGTGAAAATAGCTTTTGGCATCGTGGGAACCATTGTGGACGGTGTTGCCAAAGCCAAAAAGATGGAACCGAAGCTCCCTGATTGATTGATTGAAGGAATAGAAAAATGCAACGTCTCTCCTCTTTCTCCCAGGCTTGGACGCATGTAGTACAGTATAGAGCACAGAGTGTACTCCCCTGTCCCTTCTATCACAAATCACAAAGCAGTGAGGCGTCAAATCACACAAGCACGGACGAAGCAACCATCATTTCACTCTTCGCTGACTCCGCTTCTCCATCATCTTCTTCGAGAAACCATCTCACCGCACTAGTACTCCTAGTAGTACTAGTAAAGGACCTCCTGGATGCAAATAAGACTTCCTGCCGCATTAGTTATCGACCTTTATTTTTTAACATACAATCTGAGTGGATAGCTCCTGTGGTCATCACACGTGAGCGGATATATAAGTGGGCTAGGTGGGCAGGCGGCAACAATCTAAGTGCTAAAAGAGTTGATCTAGAAAAAAGAGTTGATCCAATGCTTGGTTTTTTTTGGATTTTCCAACTATGACCATTGGATAGAGTGGATCAATGGCTTAAGTTCAAAGTTATTCTCATTCTATAGAATGGTATAGGAACGTGGAGAGATTTGGTTGATTTTATATCGCTGAATAATATAAAATATTATGAGTGCACACGCTCCACCCCGAGGTTTGTAGCTCCTTCTCGCCCGTCGGGAATCTATGTTCTTCCACTCTTTCGTTTAAGACATGAGCTTTGTTCATCCTGTTGCCGACACGCGGGACATCTATATGCCTCCATTTTACAAAATCATACTATATGCCTCCATGACACGCGGGACATCTAGCATCAAGGTGGCGTGTCATGCAAGAAAATGGAGATATGCAGTGGGTAAGTGAGTCGTGCACTTCGATGGCACCTAGTACTACACAATAATTTTTCTCCTCGATGGCACGTGAATAGTGCACGTACTCAATGACAGAGCACGGGATGGTAGCCATGGACATGGTCGGCCCTTTTTGAAGAGAGTACTAATAAATAACTTTGATGTGTCCCGTCAACTCGCAGAATGACGAGAAGGTTGCTTACTATGCCTTCTCCCTCGCCAACGCGTGCACGGTGGCTCGCAGCACGAGGAGAAACTTTTGCTTACAAGCGGTGGACGTGCAGCCGTTCATTTGGTGTCAGATTGCCAAAAGTATTACTGTAGTACCATAATTATTGTTCGACTTCTAGAAGAGGAGAAGAGCCAAGCGCAAGGTCACCTACTAACCTAGTACAGTACTACTATAGCCAAAGCTGGTCCACCTTTTTAGAGCATGGTTAATTAATATAGGCGGCTCTTGCAGCGGCACATCATTTAGAGCAAGTACTCTCTTCGTAGGAACAAAGGAAGTGAAACAAAAGTTGGAGTGGATGCTAGATTTCCAATTAAAACATGATTATATAGGAAAAAAATCCTATAGCATCCTATCCTATGAATCAAATGACCAATGTAGGAAAATTATGAGGGGGGTCTCTCCAACAGTGTTCCTTGGCTCGCACCTAGATCATGGTGGTCGAACTTGGAGTCATTCATCTGGTACACGTGGCATCTCAGATCTGGACACAAGGTGACGCGAAGGAGGTACACTTGCGCACGGCTGTCGCGGTCGCACCGCACCCTCACACGATTGCTCCTGCACGCCGCGGTCGCACCGCACCCTCACACAGTCGCTCCTGCACGCCGCAAACCCAACCAAGGGAACGCACCCTCACTGACACGTGATGTCGCATGTGAACAAACCAAACTCAGCCATCCTATCGCTGACACATAATTTTCGTTCATAGAGTATGTTTATCCAACCGCATGTTGGGGAGTATCCGTACGACCCATGCGGTGGTCTATTGGGGAAGAAGAAGAGGTGAGGAAGAAGGAAAGAAGGGTTAGGAGACGTAGGATATCCATCCAACCGCCTGAAATGGTAGACTGACCCAAGTCAGGCGACTTGCATAACAAATATATGTTTTTACACAGCAAAAGATCCATAAAAACAACAACATAAAGAAAAACTATCACTGCTCGCGGAAAGAGACAGCCTCGTCGTCTTGGGCTGCTGGCGCGAACCAGCCGTCGCTGCCGACGTGTGTCTCCGCACCGTGGTTGTCCTCGGCCTCCAGCTACTCGTTCAAGCGGAGCGTGCGGGCGCTCTCCACGGACGAGAGCACAACCCGGTTCAAGTCGAGGACGTCCGGTTCCACCTGCAGGAAGGCCTCGATGGCAGCGGCATCCGCGCGCTCCGCGTCGAGTCGAGCCTCCGCCGCCCGGTTCAAGTCCAGGACGTCCGGTTCCGCCTGTAGGAGGGCGTCGATGAGAGTGGCATCCGCGCGCTCTACGTCGAGTCGAACCTTTGCCGCCCGGTTCAAGTCCAGAACGTCCGGTTCCGCCTGTAGGAGGGCCTCGATGGCAGTGGCATCCGCGCGCTCCGCCTCAAGTTGAGCCTCCGCCGCCCGGTTCACATCCACGACATCCAGTTCCGCCTGCAGGAGAGCCTCGATGGCAGCGGCATGCGCGCGCTCCGCGTCGAGTTCAGCCTCTACCTCCCGGTCCTCCTTTAGTATCGCCATGTTGAACCGCTAGTCCGCCTGCACCATGGGGGACTCGGACGGCGGCATGAAGTCGACGTCCATCGTCTCATACCCATCGGGGGCCTTCTGCGCTGCGACCTCCGCCATGAACATTGGATCGGCTTCCTCCTCCTCGTAGCTTGGCTCCAGAGAACTCGGGGATTGGCCCACCGCAAAGCGAGCTTGGGAATGGAGGTCTGTGGCGCCGACCGCCGCCGCGATTTCTGCACGGCGCTCCGGCGTCAGCATCTTGTAGTAAGTGATCTTGCGGCGCACCATGGCTTTCCGGCGAACTAGGGGACGCTTGATGCGGGCTAGGGGATCGAAAGGTGGGGGAATGGGCTGGAGATTTGGTGTGGTTTTAGGGCAGTGGCTGGCGTAGGCCGAGCAGCGAAGGTTCTGGTGTGAATAGTGGTTCCGGTGACGACCGGTCAATCGGTTTTGACTGTACATCGCTCTTGTCGCGTTCGCGTTGCAGCCCGGCACGGTGGACCCTCCACGTCGCTCACCGAATGGAACGCACTTCGTCTTGCGTTTTCGCTCACTTGTGGGACCGCAGTTGAGAGCAAACCTACGTCCCTCCCCCTCCCCCGCCCGCGTCATTTATTATACCACCACTCCCTCCGTTTTATGCGGAGTAAATAAAAACAAAGGGAGTATACTACGGATGAGGATCCCCTGACGTGGCCGAACCCATTGAGTAACTGACATGCGTGGCCTAGCAAGCATGGGGTCCGCCAGTAAGTGACCGAAAGGGAGGGTAAGGCAGGGATACCTATGTCAGAGGATCCACTTCCACTATACTACTTTGACCAAATGTTAGAGTAATAATATATGACATGCAACTTACACAAATGTTAGAGTAATAATAAATGACATGCAACTTACACAAAGCATACAGGGTCTAATGCATTTTTCGAGGCTAACTTTGACCAAATGTTAGAGTAATAATATATGACATGCAACTTACACAAAGCATACAGGGTCTAATGCATTTTTCGAGGCTAACTTTGACCAAATGTTGGAGTAATAATATATGACATGCAACTTACACAAAGCATACGATCAAATTCGTATGTGAAAGGAGTTTCCAATGATATAATTTTCACATTATACATCTCATGTACTATTAATCTTGTCAATAGTCAAATTGGAAACTATCTCGAGTACAAATCTAGGAGTACTTACGAATCTAACAATATTGATTGGGCGTTGTTGAATGTTGATACCTTTTTGATCAAAGTAGAGATACTTTGACTACACATAAAACTTATATGTAAACTAGAAAGGATAGGGGGAGTATATTGTACGTTCAAAAACGAAACGAACATTGAATACCCTTTATATATGATTTGCGGATGCTATGATCACCGGTTCAAAATTTTGAATCTGCCTTAGGTATCACATGCCCCACTCGTTCCCTCTCGATTTCATCTCAGGGTCCGGAGATCTATTGAAAGAGGACTAGGTTGGGTACATGCGAATGATACTCGGCGGAATGTTCAAATGAGGCATGCGGGAGGGTGGACTCGACTGGAGGGCGACATGATCGATGGAGACGTGGGTTGGAGAGGAATGAGAAATAAGCAAACGCCACATGATTATACTTGAACGGCTCAAATAAACAATAAGCTGTCTCGCTTGGCCTACATAGTGAAAGGCCTAATGCGCAACGCGGAGCACTGACGCTCGAATATGGTCGGGAAAACAGGGAAACCGACATGTGGGGCGCACCCGTCGGGACGACGTAGCGCAGACTAGTCCAATGGAGGAGCTGGCCCACGACCTCCTCGCCACCGACAACCGTTCATGTGGGTCGTTGGGGCCAACAACGGAGCGCAGCTCCAGCACCGCCTCTGGACACGGCGACCGCGGTGAGCGACACGCTCATATCGTCGCTAGACACGGTCGGTTTCAGTGTGCCGAGGGTGGCGTTAGTGCTGTGGCACGACCAACGGTATGTTTGGTTTGTGCCCAAGGTTGCCCCATCAAAGCATTGGGTAGCCAAAATTTTGGTTGAGGTATTGGTTGCCCATGATTTGGCCGACATTGCCAAGAAAAATGAACTAGAGTTGGCTAGAGTTCATTGGCATGCCAAAGAAATGGCAACCATCCAAACAAAGACCAATCTTTGGGTCATGACCAAAATTTTGGTTGAGGTATTGGTTGCCCATGATTTGGCCGACATTGGCAAGAAAAATGAACTAGAGTTGGCTAGAGTTCATTGGCATGCCAAAAAATGGCAACCATCCAAACAAAGACCAATCTTTGGGTCATGACCAAAATTTTGGTAAGGTGCACTTTGGCCACAATCCAAACACACCCCAACACCTGGCTCATCGAGGATGCACGGGGTGCCACGACGCGTCCCCGGAGTGGTGTAGCGCGGCCAACTGCATCCTTTGGACCTGAGACCATGCCGGGTCGTCTTGCTTTTTCAATGACATGCGGGGATCGCATGTGAGCAAAGGGCATCTCCAACGTTGCCACGACCGCAGCTGACTACCCTGGCACACCAAAACCCTCGTCCCTCGCGCCGTCGCGCGGTGCGTTCCCAGCCGGCGCCAGCTGCCCGCATTCATGCCGTCTGTTCGTATGTCGTTGTTAAGAGGCTCGGTGCCCGAGGAACCAACTTCGGCGACTTAATGACGCACCCGGGCACTTGGCCTCACCGGAATGCGCTACTTAAAGCGGCAACACCCAGCTAACCTCCACACCATAGCGCATCGTCCTCCTACCTGGCACCACATCCGCCATGACCGCAAGTGCGAACACTCTGCAGGAGAGCTTGCCTTTGGGGATGAAGCTCGAGGTCGCCGCCCTCGCTCAAGTCACCTCTCGCGACGCAATAGCAGCGTAGCCGGACGCGGATGCGACCGCACAAGCGGTGGCCACGCTGGAGGCCGACGACGGGAGCACCGTCAGCCACGCGTCCTACTTGTCGCCGTCCAACGTCCGGCACCGCCGAGGTCGGGGACTCCTCCGAGGATGAGTAGGGCATGGGAGGCGGCAGGGCATGGTGTGCCAATTGGCCGGTTCGTATCCCGTGTTCTACTCTTCCTCACCGGAGACCGCACCTTCACTTCACGGGTGTTTAACCCCGCCCCCGTACATAGAGAACGCAGATGGAGGACGTCGGTCGCCGCCGTAGAATAGGTTTAGGGTCGGGTTTCTTTTATTTTTCTGTCCTATAAAAGTTCGATATGTAATGAAAATCTGCCGTGTTTGCATTAATCTCGGCCGGTGTATATGAACTTTCACAATAATATACATATTGTAGGAGTACTAGCAAGATGCCCGTGCGTTGCACGGAAGATCAAGATCTTGTGGGAGAAAAGGATGAACGAGGGGAAGCCTTATCTGCAAATGTGGAGAGGAGTGCGGGTAAATTGTCATAGTTTCCTTCCTATCCGTTAGATATAGATCGGACGGCCTATATTGCAGGATGACAGGCACACCATCATCACCAACTCTGCTTTTTATTGAACCAAGACAAATCTAACATGTGAAGTAAAATAAACACATAGGGTCTATACATACACAAATTATCTTAGGCACTCCAATAGTACGTCCACTACACATTCACGCATTACACATCTTTCTACATCTACGGGAACCTACGAAAGGGTTAACGTAAATTGCCTCTCTCTCTCCTCCACTGATTTTCATGGGGGTGGGCCCCTCCCTCCCCCAATCTACAATCAACAGCCCACACGTTTCACATTATGTTAATTACGTAACTGGGATTACGCATGTGTAGCATTACTCGTCCTAAAAAACCCAACTAAGCCAACCTCCCAGCATATCGCGCGGGAAAAGACCCGGCCGCGCCATTTTAGTCGGGATTACCGGATTACTAGTAGTAGTATCGATGGATCGCGCGAAGCAACAATTTTTTTTTGAGGGGGCGAAGCACCTAGTTTAAAAGGAAAAAAGGCGGTACACTCACAACACTCCTGTCGCGGTCGCATTGCACCCCACACACGTTCGGTCCTGCACACGGCTCACGCAAACGAAACGCGCTTCGGCTTGCCTCTTCACTGACACGTGGGTCTGCACTTGGAGAAACCGACCATGCGCCAAACTCCCCCC
>NC_057802.1:375752089-375760949 GCF_018294505.1 Triticum aestivum
CTATCCCCCTCCACTCCATTCGCTCCGCCAAAGCCGCCCTCCCCGCCGCACCGATACGTCGGCACCGCGGTTCGGCGATCCTCTCGCTCCCACAGTACGCTCTCGTAGACTGCCGTCCTCTAGCCGCGCCGCCACCTCTGGCTACGTTCTTGTGGAGGCGCACGGCGGTCAGCGCCGCCACCTCTAGCGACGTTCGTGTGGAGACGCACGGCGGTCAGCTTCTCCCACGGTACGCGCATTCTAGACTAAGGCCCCATTCATGTCGGTTTAGCACTAAATGTTAGCTGATATACGCTGTTAATCTCACTGTTTGCCGAAGTAGTTTACTATCAATATGCTCTGCTTAAGAAGCTTCCTTGCCCTGTTCTGCACTCAATCTGCTTAGCTGAGATGGCATGCCAAGGCCGATTAGTTGCTAAAATATCCTGCCATATATTTATTGTGACGTAGATTGCCATGGTTTAGTAGCCAATCTGTTAGGTGAAATAGCTCTACACCATTTTATACTCGATCTTTGTTGCTGCGATGGCCTTCGATAGTTCCATGGCTGTGTGCTCGGCCTCATTGACTGCTGAAACAGCCTGCCATAATTTGGCACTCAAATCTGTTTGCTGAATTAGCTTTACATATATTTCGTTACTTAGATCTGCTCGTCCAAATATCTTGCCATAGCTTTAGACATTGACCTAGGTATTTTTTTCTGGACTTCATAAAAAAGCATATATGTTTTTCCTGTAATATCTAGTAGAAGAACTAATTTGTATGTCTAACAGATGGACAGGACTTGGATAACTTTTGCTCGAAGATTCTCCGCTGCATATGTCGAGGGGTTTGAAAACTTCATGAACTTTATCAGAGCTGAGTACGGTGGTCTAAAATCAGGTGTGCTCTGCCCGTGTAGCAGTTGTATGAATTCAGTTACAAGACCCCAGTCAACTGTGCAAAATCATCTACACTTGAATGGGATGTCGGTCACATATACTAGGTGGGTTCATCATGGTGAAGCTGTGAACGTCAATGTTATTGACTACGTGGAAGCAGCAGATCACCATCTTGATCTGCCTGATGCTTAGGTGGAAGAGGAGGAGGAGGTGGTGGTGGCGGAGCCAGTGAGTTTGGCCAACATTGAAACAATGCTACGAAATGCTCGTGCATTCCGTGAACTTTCACCTGCAGAAGAAAAACGGTGGGCCCGCATGTTGGAACAATGCAACGTTGCTGTCACCCCAGGAAATAAGCTGTCAGTATTCTCAGCTATGGTCACCTTTCTTCAGGTGAAGACATCTGAGCGGATACCCAAAAAATCATTCGATGCGATGTTGGTTGCTTTCCCCAAGTCTTTCCCAGATGCGTCTGAGCTGCTACACACCTACAGTAAAATGAAGAATTTCCTTCGTGCAGTTGGAATTGGATATGATATGATCCATGTTTGTAAGAATAATTGTGTTCTGTTCCGGAAGGATTATGCCAACTTATGTGAATGCCCGAAATGCAAATCATCAAGATGGAAAGATGGCGATGCTGTGAAGAGGATTCCTCATAATGTTCTGAGACATTTTCCAATTACACCAAGATTGCAGAGGTTGTTTCATGATGCTGAAACAAGAGAGGATGTACTGTGGCATTCTAGGAACCAGGAGTACAGAGATCAGAATGTAATGAGCCATCCATCTCATGGTAGTGAGTGGAAAAGCTTCAATGATAAACACAAAGAGTTTGCTGCTGACCCGAGAAACATTAGACTTGGCTTAGCTTCAGATGGATTTAACCCATTTGGCCACCAGAGCGCCACATATAGCATGTGGCCAGTGCTTGTTATCCCTTACAACATGCCTCCAAATGTCTGCACCAAAGAATCAAACTACATGATGGCCTTTCTCATCCCAGGTCCAAAAAGTCCTGGAAAGGATTTTGATTTGTTCATGGAGCCTCTTGTGGAGGAACTTCAACAACTATGGAAGAGTGTTCTCACTCGAGACCTATATAGCAGCCCACCAGCTGATTTCTTTCTGCGTGCTATTATAATTTGGTGCATCCATGATTATCTGGCTTTGGGCACTATGTCAGGGCGAATGACACATGGTTACACTGCATGTGTTCGCTGTGACAGGAATCCGCTCTCATACGCAATATTTAGCAAGATCTGTTACATTGGACACCGCCGTTTCCTTGCCAAGGACAAGCCGCATCCTAGAAAATACCGAAGACATGTGTTCAATGCAAAGCATGAAAACCGTGATGCGCCAAAGAGGCTCACCGCCGATGAGTTGCAACTGGAATTAGAGAAGGTCAGGCATATTACACCAGGAAACCATCCTGGTAATGGTAGCGGGAAAAGGAAGCGTGGCAGGGTAGAAGAGAGATTATTGTTTACCCGCAGGTCCACTTTGTGGGACTTGGAGTATTGGAAAGATTTGGATCTACGGCATAATCTTGATGTGATGCACATCGAAAAAAATATATGTGACGTCATTATCGGCACACTTCTTAATATTGAAGGCAAGACGAAAGATACCTTAAAATCTAGGATTGATTTGACACACCTGGGTATCAGAAAGGATTTGCAGGTGCAAGATGAAGGTAAACCACGGGATATGATACCAGTTGTGTACGTCTTGGACAAGGTAAAAAGAAAAGAATTCTGCGAGGTCCTGTCACGTGTGAGATTCCCACATGGATTTGCTTCGAACCCTGAAAGGAGAGTCAGTGCAGATGGGAACAAGGTACAAGGGTTGAAAACTCATGATTGCCACGTCCTACTTCAAAGGGTTTTACTTGTTATCCTTAGAGGATTGGGCCGCCCTGACTTATACAGAGCAGTTGCAGAGTCGGGACAATTCTTCAGGGAACTCTGCAGTAGGAATATCAGGATAGATGCTTTGGAGCGTCTTAGAGACAAGATACCAACTATCCTATGCGACCTTGAGAAGATATATCCTCCAGCCTTCTTTGATGTGATGGTGCATTTGGGTGTTCATCTACCTGATGAGGCACTACTTAGAGGTCCAGTACAATATGGCTGGATGTACCCTATTGAAAGGCGGCGAGGCACTTTCAAGGGATATGTTAGGAACAGAGCTAGACCCGAGGGTTCCATTGCAGAGGCCTACATTGCTACAGAAGCGTTGACATTCTGCTCAAAATACATTGAAACAGGTGATTAGCTTAGCAAAGAGGTGGGTGAAGACAATCTCGGGCTCAATGTTTTTGATTATTCTGTTCGAGTTACAGGGAAGAGTCGACAAGAGGACAAACCTAAAGATTTGGACAAAATGGTTTGGTATGTGTTGAATAACTTTCCTGAGATACTACCTTATATCAAGTAAGTGCAGTACTGCAGCTTATACATCGTAATCTACTAAACTTGCAGCACATTCTTATATATTTAGATGTTTGACGCGATCACTGTGTTGTGCAGCATCTACAAAGAGGAGTTACTGCCGCGAAATCCAAGGAACATTGACAAACTGGTTATGGCAGGATTTGCGAAATGGTTTAAGAACCATGTAAGCTTTTGAAGTGCACTGTCAGTTTTTTAATATATTGAGTACATAAGATGATCAGCTTGTCTATTTTCTAACCATAGGTTAAGAAGATGCGGGAGGATGGGCAGGCAGTTGATGATGCCCTTTACTCACTAGCAATGGGTCCTGATACTCGGGTAAGACATTATGAATCTTGCGTTGTTGGAGATGTGCGCTACAACACCCTTGCACGAGACGAAGGCAGGAAGACACAAAACAGTGCCATCATGAGCACGGATACGTATGACAAAGAGACAACTGAAATGTATGCTAACATAACAGACATTGTTCAGTTGCAGTATATCTCCAGTTTCGAGGATCATCGATGTGTGGTTCTGTTGTGCTGTCATTGGTATAACCTGTTTTCCAGGATCGCAAAACCCAGAGCTGATGATTATTTCAAATCCATCAATGTCAAGGCGGCGTACCAGACCAACGAGCCTTTTATTTTGGCAAATCAAGCAACACATATTTTTTTTTGGAAGACACATTTGCACGTAGCGATGACTGGAGAGTATTGCAAAGGTTTGAGCAGAGGAATTCGTTTAATGAAGTTGCACAACAAGATGATGCTTACACTGCTCCTGATGTACAAGATAACACAGATGTTCCTAATATCTTTGAGAACCATCACGTCAATGATGCCGGCGAAAAGATTGCCTGTCGTGCTGTGGACATACAAGAGTTGATCAAGAAGAAGCCAACGTTCGAGGACGTTGAGGACGAAGAAGAAGATGACACCGTGGGGAATTACGATTCAGACTGATACACATGGCGAAGATGTTGACGCTGCTGCTGCGGATTATGATTACATTGCTTTTCTCGTATTTGCCTGTCAGAAGACGTTTTTTATCTACTATGTGAAATTGTGTTTGCTATGACAACTGAAACCTGATGAACATGTTGTTTAGTATTTTGCTGTGAGAACATCACTTGTTATGTATGCTGATTTGTGTTTGGTGATTGTATGACAACTAAAACATGATGACATTGTTGTTTAGTTGTACTCATATTTGGCTGTGAAACTTGAATTTGATGACATAGTTTGCTGTTGGACTGCAATTTGCTCGACGTCTTCGAATGAGAACAAAGCTGACCCGACAGGGCCTCTGCTATTTATTTATTTATATGAGCAAAAGGGGATACCCCCTGATTTCCGTTAATACAAATCATTAGATGTTCACAACCCTACGCCCAGCCTGCTACACAGGTTTCATTCATTACTAGTTTCAGCAAAGTGCTCATGTCGTAGCCACTGAATACATCACGAGTGCTACATACACTGCAAATAAAGAGACAATCATCCTACAGAGCACATCGATTTTGCCCATTATCTTCACAAGCTCTTTCATCTCCTCATTGCTGTCAAGGCCGTTCAGCAGCTGTTGCTTGGCCATGATAAGAGGAACTGCATCTTTAACCTTCTGCTCTGCATCTTCCTCTTCTGCCGTTCCTTCAGTTACTTGTCCAACACCCCAACCTGCTGGTATTGGGATTCCTCTGCTAACCAAATAATCAGCGTAGTTTCATTCCCCCACATCAGCAACTTCCCAGAAATACAAATCACACGAATCTTCCCTTTTCTGCACAAATCAAATTGGAAGATCATCAACCAAACTATTAAAAAAATCAGCAACTGAAAGCAGCAAAACAACACTTAAACATATTATTACCCCATGATTCGGGCATTTGTAGAAGACTCGGCCAGGGTTGCGGATTGTGGTTGAGACGCGACGGATGACTCTGCGTGATTTGCAGCAGTGGCACCACACCAAAGGCAGCGGGTTGCGATGAGCAATCGGCTGTGGTGCGCGTGCCGGCGGGGGTGTGATGAGACCCACAGGCGATGGTACGGGTGGCGACTTGGCGCATATCTGGTTGTTGCTTACTGAAGAGCAGGTGGACGAGCAGCCAGCAAACATGGTTGTTGCGGCCAGAGCTTCTGATGCTAGGCAGAGTAAGTAGAGAAGAGGAGAAGCGAACGTTGGATATGTCAGTTTCATTACTTGCAGAGTAGCATAGCACCATATATAGTCATAGTCTAGGTTTGGATTCGAACCAGCTATAGGAGCACGTCTTTCTTTTTTCTAAAACTCGGCAACGTCTCTTTACTGGTACACTAGCTTGTTCTGTACGCCTTCCCAAGTGTTTGATTTTCTTTCCTTTTTTGCGAGGAAGGAAGGAGGACAAAATTGAGAGTTCCTGGGACTCGAACCCAAGACCTCTTGGTTGAAAACCAAGGGTGCTAGTCACTTATGTGGCGAATGTTCCCTGTGAGGAGGACGACAGACGAACGCATTTTCCTCGCAGTTTTCTGCCTATATATAAAAAGTATGCTACTTGGTGTCCGCTTAGTCAACAAATGATTGTGCCAACCTTGACTGTTGGATTGACATTCAACGTCTGTCGCGTTTCTTCAGTCTCTTCTTCCTCGAGCCGCCAAAGCCAAACCAGCGCCGGCGGGACCGCCTGCTCCCGCCTCCCACGGCTGGCTGTGATCTTCCCCGGCTCCTGTTCATTCCCATCTGAGGCCTCACCATCGTCCTCCGCCTTGGTTCGCTCGCCGCGGCGCCGCCCTCCGGTGTTGTCAACATGGTCAACAACCGAGAGGAATAAGGAGATGATTGTACATGGTGAGGATGACAGTAGGGACCCAGCAGCGCGCAGTAATTTTGTTTTTTCGGGACGGAGAAGGGTATCAACTGGGTTGTGCGGGACCCGTGGCCCGTCTAGCCCAGGCTTTTATTTCATATGTTTAGCACATGACCAGCCCAGTTTGTTTTTTTCCTTTCTGAAAATGGCTAGCCAGCTTCTTTTTTTTTGCAGAATAACCAACGTAGGCCTACTTGCTTTTCTACGCCCTGCTAGGCCGGAAATCTTTCAAGACGAGGAGGGATGCATTTTGCCCAGAAAATGGGCTATAAGTAATAAGAAATGGGCTATAAGTAATAATAAATGGGCTGTAAAATGAAAAATACAGCAAACAGGCAATTCTTTCCAAAATACTGTTTTCTTTCGGATTTTGATATTTTAAATTTCATTGTTTTTGTGCGGGTAAAATTTCATTGAATTTAAATTAATGTATATTTAGATTTAAAATTAATTTGAATCTGGCTAGAAATTTTGGGTTGTATGCTGTTTGGGACAGATTTGGAGGCTGACTTGTGGGTCTACTAGGTTGACGTGTACTTTGGCTTTGTCAACTGAGTCCACAAACGATTCTAGCAGCAGTGACCGTTGGATGTTAATCCAACGGCCGTGCTGCTTCTTCAATATCTGATCTTCTTGCTCCAGCCTCCCAAACCAGCTCCGGTGGGACTGCCTGCTCCCGCCTCCCGTGGCCGGCTGTGCTGCCGCACAGGCCGCACCGCCCCACCCTACTTCATTGCTGGCCAGGCCATTCCTCTACTCACCCACACCTCCTGTTATTTTCCGGCGATGGCAACCGGACCAGTAAACCCTCGTACTCCCCACCGCGTGGGCAACCATTGCCGAGTCTTCCCCGGCTCCGTGTCGTTCCCTTCCTAGGCCTCGCCGTCGTCCACCGCCATGGTGCTCTCGGCGCGGCCTGGTCAACGTGGTCAACGAACGACATCCATCGGCCGTGGACTGTACGCGCAAAATAATGATTCCTCCACCTGACAGCTGGGACCCACCGGAAGGGCCTCTGTATTTCGCGAAAAAACGTTCCCCCCGCTGACATGTCGGACCCACTAGCTATATCTTCGCATGCAAGGAAGTGCCTCCTTATTACGCACAAAAAAATGAATACCCCCTGCTAGCTGGGACCCACCATAGTGGGAGGATGACTTGTGGGCCAACTAAGTTGACGGGGACGGAAGGCTTTGTCAACTTAGTCAATATGAACGATTCTAGCTCTAGTGATCGTACGATGTCCATCCAACAGCCGTAGTGCTTCTTCAACCTCTGGTCTTCTTGCTCCAGCCGCCCAAAGCAGCGCCGGTCGTGCCGCATGCTCCTGCCTCCCGTGGCCGGCTGTGCTGCCGCAGAGGCCTCACCGCCCCCTACTATTCCCATCACTGGCCAGGCCCTGCGGCGACGGCAGCCTCACACCATAGTCGAACTAGTGAACCCTCGTACTCCTCTCCGCGCGGGCTTCCACTGCCGCGTCTTCCCCGGCTCCGCGCCGTCCCCTTCCTAGGCCTCGCCGTCGTCCACCGCCGTGGTGCTCTCGGCGTGGCCTGCTCAACGTGGTCAAGGAACGACTTCCATCGGACGTGGACTGTACGTGGAGAGGCTGACAGCTGGGTCCACGGCCGCAGCAAGGAAGTGCCTCCTTATTACACGGAAAAAAATGATTCCTCCACCTGACAGCTGGGACCCACCGGACGGGCCACTGTATTTCGCGGAAAAAACGTTTCCCCCTGACTGCTGGGACCCACCAGCTTCATTTTCACACGCAAGGAAGTGCGTCCGGCCAAAAAAAATGATTCGCCCCCTGACTGCTGAGACCCACCAGCTACACCTTCACACGCAAGGAAGTGCGTCCGGGCAAAAAAAATGATTCGCCCCCCTGACTGCTGGGACCCACCGGCTACATCTTCGCATGCAAGGAAGTGCGTCCGGGCAAAAAAAAACGATTCGCCCCCCTGACTGCTGGGACCCACCAGCTACATCTTCGCAGGCAAGGAAGTGCCTGACAGTCGGGACCCACCTGGTCGAAGCGTACGTAGCGTTGTCATTCTGGTCGCGAATGTGTACGTACATACTGGTCGATGTAGAGGCGCTCACGTGTCGTAGTAGAGGCGCACGTGTCGTAGTAGAAGCGCACGTAGCATGTACACATACGTACAACGGCTAGTGTGCAAGAAAGAAAATACGGCCACGTATGTGTACATACGGGCGGGGTCTCGAACACCTACTCGCGCATATGTACGGCCAGGGCTCGTGTACATGGCTGGGTCGGAACGGAGAAACAGCGTCGTCGTCGTGTTCATGGGGAGGCAACGAAATGCGTCGTGTTCATGGGGAGGCAACGGAATGCGTCGTGTTCATGGGGAGGCAACGGAATGCGTCGTGTTCATCGGGAGGCAACGGAACGCGTGGGAGCCAACCGGCTGGGTCGGAACGGAATGCGTGGTCGTGTTCATCGGGAGGGCTTGGACGGAACAGGCGATGGAAACGAGGCCTGGCGTACCGAAAAACAGAGGAAACGGACCTCCTACGTTCAGAACGGGGTCCTGTTGATCGGGAGGGGTGTGGCGTACCGCAAAACGGAGGAAACGGACCTCCTACGGTCGAAACGGGGGTCCTGTTGATCGGGAGGGGTGTGGCGTACCGCAAAACGGACAAAACGGACCTCCTACGGTCGAAAT
>NC_057802.1:375761248-375813904 GCF_018294505.1 Triticum aestivum
GAAACGGGGGTCCTGTTGATCGGGAGGGGTGTGGCGTACCGCAAAACGGACGAAACGGACCTCCTACGGTCGAAACGGGGGTCCTGTTCATCGGGAGGGGTGTGGCGTACCGCAAAACGGGACTCCACAAGATACTGTTCATCTCCACCGTCAACCTCCTCCAGCCTCCACGGGCTACCGTCGACCTCCTCCAGCCTCCACGGGCTCCTGTTCATTCATCCTCCACCGCGCGCTACTCCACCGGCTACTGTTCCACCACCCCTCCATGGGCACCCCTCCACCGTCTACTGTTCATCCAGCCCTCCACACCACGGGGTCCTGTTCAACCACCCCTCCACGGGCACGCCTCCACCGTCTACTGTTCATCCAGCACTCCACCACACCACGGGGTCCTGTTCATCCAGAGGCAACGCCACCGCTCACTGTTCTTCCAAATCCCCCCGCAACGCTCACTGTTCATCCCTTCAGTTAGCAGCACTAGCGAAGGAATCACTCGATCGGGTTCAGTTAACAGCCATCGATCGATCGCTCGGGTTCAGTAACGCATAGCCTGTAGTGCAATCGCTCGGGTTCAGTTAGAGCCCAACGCCTCGCTCGGGTTCAGTTAGAGCCAACGCCTCGCACACACGCGCGTACGTGTACGAGAGAAACGCGCATCGCTCGGCCCCCGACCTCCCACCGTAACCGGGAACTCCCTGAAATTTTCCACCCCCTCGCTTCTACCACGGTTTTTCCTTCATGGACGGCCCAAAGAATGTCATGCAGCTGCGTCTCCGGCCCGCCCAGGACGAAAAGCCCATTTTCTGTCATGATTTTTTGTCATAGAAGTAGGAGCCCACCACATCTATGATGATACCGGGTTTTGTCACAATTATCGTCATAGAAGTGTCATATGTATGACATAATTTTTTTTCGTTCGGCCCAAAATGTCATGGATGTATCTTTTTTTACTAGTGTAGGTACTGGGTCTCGGCCCAGTCAACAAGGAAGTCGGCCAATGCTTGGGACTTGATGGCGGTGCGAGGCTGGTAGAAGATCGTGTAAGGAGCCAGCGCAATGGCCCACTTGGCCACCCGACCGGATGCATCCCGGCTGCCTATGATCTCGGCAAGCGGGGCAGTACATACGACCGTGATGGGATGCTCTTGAAAGTAGGGCTTCAGCTTCTTGGTGGCGAAGTATACTCCATAGCACATCTTCTGGTAGTGCAGGTAGTTTTGCTTCGAGGTGGACAGTACTTCGCTCAAATAATACACCGGCCTCTGGACTAACTGAGCCCGGCCTTCTTCTGGGTGTTGGACCACAATAACTGTGCTGACCACTCGGCTAGTCGCGGCAATGTAAAGGAGCATGGGCTCTTTCTCAGTTGGCGCCGCCAAGACAGGTGGCGTGGTCAGCATCTTCTTCAACTCGTGAAAAGCTTGGTCTGCTTGGTCGTTCCACTCGAAGTGGGTGGACTTTTTCATGAGTCGGTACAGGGGGAGAGCCTTCTCTCCTAGCCGGCTGATGAAGTGGTTCAGGGAGGCCAGGCACCCGGTAAACTTTTGGACGTCTCGCAGCTTGGTAGGAATCTCCAATCTCTCTATAGCCTTGATCTTCACTGGGTTGCACTCGATGCCGCGTTCGGAGACCAAGAAGCCTAGAAGCTGGCCGGCTGGTACTCCGAACACGCATTTCTCAGGGTTGAGCTTGATCTGAAACCGGCGCAAGTTGTCAAATGTTTCTCTGAGGTCTTCCAGCAGGGTGCCGCGCTTCTCCGTCTTCACCACAATATCGTCTACATAGACGTGGGCATTTCTGCCAAGTTGCTTGAGGTGGCATTTCTGCATGCAACGCTGAAAAGTGGCACCGGCATTTCTCAAGCCGAATGTCATAGTCAGGTAGCAGAAAGCTCCGAATGGTGTGATGAAGGCGGTCTTCAGGCGGTCGGCTGGATCCAACTTGATCTAATGGTAGCCTGAGTAAGCATCCAAGAAACTCAACAGCTCGCATCCGGCTGTGGAGTCTATCACTTGATCGATTCGAGGTGGCAAACGGATCTTTGGGGCAGGCTTTGTTGAGGCTGGTATAATCTATACACATGCGCCATTTATTGTTTTTCTTCAATACAAGGACCGGGTTGGCAAGCCATTCTGAAAAAAAACACCTCCATAATGAAGCCGGCTGCCAGAAGCCGGGCTATCTCTTCTCCTACAATCCTTCTCTTTTCCTCCAACAGTCGGCGGAGAGGTTGTTTGACTGGTTTTGCGTCTGCTCGGACGTGTAGCTTGTGCTCGGCGAAATCCTTCGGAACACCCGGCATGTCCTTTGGGGACCATGCAAAGATGTCCCAATTCTCACGGATGAAATCGACGAGCTCGCCTTCCTATTTGCTGTCCAGGTTTGCTCCAATTACGGCAAACCTCTCCGGGTTCTCTGGGTCCAGAGGTATCTTATTTGTTTCCTTGGCCGGCTGGAAGGAGCCTTGACCATCATATTCCTTGGGGTCAGGGGACAGGGCCGGCTGCTTGCCGACCATGGCCACGACTCGGTCCAGCATGTTTTTTTCTTCGGCAATCACGAGGGACTCGGCCAGCCGGCTGCTGGCTGCAGCACACTCAGAGGATTTCTTGTAGTCTCCGGCTATGGTGATGATCCCCTTTGAACTTGGCATCTTCATCTTGAGGTAGGCGTAGTGGGGCACGGCCATGAACTTGGCCAGGGTAGGTCGGCCAAGCAACGCGTGGTAAGGGCTCTCCAGATCCACCACTTCAAACCAGACTGCTTCTCAGCGGAAGTGATCCTTGTCTCCGAAGAGAACATCTATCTTGATCTTGCCGATTGGTGAGCAGGACAGGCCGGGTACGATGCCATGGAACACAGTCCGGCTTGGCATGAGTTGCTTCGTCTTGATGTTCAGCTTCTCCATGGTGTCACGGTACAGTATGTTGATGCTGCTCCCACCGTCAATCAGTACACGGGAGAAACGGGCAGCTCGCCTTTCTGTCGCGAGGGTGGCGTCCAACACCAATGCATAAGAGCCGGGAGACGGCATCACCTCTGGGTGATCGGCCCGGCTCCAGCTTATAGGCTTCTCAGACCAATGCATAAACTCTGGGTTGTTAGAGGCGACCGCGTTGACTTCTTGGTGTTGTCGGCTCCGACTGCGCCTGTCTTCAGTTTGGCTTGTAAAGATGACGTAGGCGGCATGCTCGTCCGGGAACTCGTCTTGAATGGCTCCGACTGCTGGTCGAGCAGCCGGCTGTTGAGGGGCTGGAGGTGACTGGCCAGCAGGTGGAGGCGGCACCAGCCCTTTGCCTTTGGAGATTCGCATGAGCCAATGACACTTCCGAGTCGTGTGGTTGGACGGCTTCGCGCCGCTGTGGAACTTGCAGGGGGCATCAAGGGTTTGCTCGTAGGAGAAAGCCGGCTGCCAAGCCGGCCTGCCGCCCTTCTGCTTCTTGGGCATGGGCTGCCCTTCAGGTTGTTCGTCTTCGCTGTGGCTACTTGCTGACTGGTGGAAGGCGGCATAGGGGCCTTGCGCTTGTTGTCGTTTGGGTACGGGCGTCGATTGGAGTCACCAGCCGACGTCTTGGGAGCCGGAGCGAGCACCTTTCCAGAGGCATCCACTCGAAGCTCAGTCTTCATTGAAGAGTCGGCCGTGGCGTACTTGTCTGCTACGATCAGCAGCTCATCGAGGGTAGTCGGCTCGTCGCAGAGGAGCCGGTGCTTGAGGAGGATGCCCTCTCGGCACCCGACGGTGAAGTACTCTATGGCTTGAACCTCGTGCACCCCTTCGCAGGAGTTGCGGAGCTCGGCCCAACGCGTGAGGTAGTCGCGAGTTGATTCGCTGGGCCCTTGGACGCACAAGGAGAGCTGGCGGGGCTTGGGAGGCCGCTTGTATGTGCTGGTGAAATTGCGGATGAAGACTTCCGTGAAGTCTAGCCAGCTGTTGACGCTGTAGGGCTAGAAGTTGTTCAACCAGGTGTGTGTCGTGCCTTGAAGCATGAGTGGGACGTACTTCACGGCAACGCGCCTGTTGCCCTTTGCTATGCGGACTGCGGTGGAGTAATCGATCAACCAGTCTTCCGGCTTCATGGAGCCGTTGTATTTTGGCGTGTCTCTTGGGAGCGAGAACCCTTTGGGGAAGGGCTCGTCGCGGATGCGGGGGCCAAAGCAAGGCGGGCCGACATCATCTTATTCTTCTAGCGCCAGGGATCGTGCTAGGCGGTCGATCCGGTGGCGGGCATCATTCTCGCCGACTCCTTCGTGGTGGCCTAGTCGGCCGCCGAGAGTCGGATGCGTAACAGGTGGTGGGGTGGGATATCTCTCCCCACGAGGCGGGGGAGGAGGCGGATTGCCTCGTCGTTCCACAGCTCGGGGGCAGCCTTCTGCGTTGCGCTCGATGGTGAGCTGAGTCCGACTGCGGCTAGCAGCCGGCTCCTTGTCTTTTCTCGCGCGGGCGCCGCCTGCAGTCGGCGTTCGGGATGTCGCGCCATGCTCTCGGCATGGGGGAGGACTTTCAGCGCGGGCGCTGGCTTCATGCCGCTCTGCGGCTGCGTCGATCAGCTGCTGGATGCGTCTAGTCATGTAGCGGAGCTCGTCGGCCTCCAGCCCGTTCAGCTCGTCTACGGCCGCCTGAGCGGCACACAGGTTCTCGAGTGGCGTGGCATAGACTGGGCGGTCTGCTCCCAGCGTGCTGGCAATGGCCGCGCCGCGCTTTTTGACGATGCCGGCTTGGCTCGGCCCACCAAGAGGCGGCGTACCAAAGGCGGCGCGGTCGACTTCGCGCTGGTGTGCCTCAGTGAGGCGTCTCATGGATGCTATCTTCTGGCCCTCCGTGATGAGGGCGAGGTGGCGTGCCTCCAGTGTCTCGGAGGGCGTGCCTCCAGTGTCTCGGAGGCGGACAGGTCATGTAGCGCCGCTTGTAGGGCGTCGTGGGCGTTCTCGCCTGAGGCGGCGCCGTGGCTGATGACCAGCACCTCAGTGACAGTGCTGCCGTCACTGTCGGCTCGAGGAAGAGGGTCGTCGATGATCACCACGTTGGTGGGGAAGGCATCAAGCGATGCCATGTCGGAGTCGACAAGCATCGGGTCGGTGGAGCCGACCGACTCCAAATCCACAGCAGGCTCGCTGGAGACGTGAAGCTGGTCGAGGAGGCTGACGAGGCTGCTCTCGGGGCAGTCTGTGCCCTCGTTGGACGCCGGCTCATCGGACATGCGAGCCTTGCCAAGAAGATCGGCGAGGCAGCTCGCCGCGCAGGCGTCGTTGATGCCTTGCAGCGCGTCGGGGCAAGCGCCATCGGGCATGCCGGGCTGGCTACGCTCGCTGGGAAGGAAAAGGGTTCCCGTCCAGAACAGGTCTCCGGACGATGGTGCACCTGGCCCCATGGTGGGCCAAATGTCGGGTGGTAGGTGCGACATATGCCAATGGGTGGCTTATCATTGTGGGAGCCAGTAAGACATCGCCGGTGCCTGGAAATGGGATAAGGCGAAGACATGCACGCCGGTGAATCTTACCCAGATTCGGGGCTCTCCGTGGAGATAACACCCCTAGTCCTGCTCTGCGGAGTCTCCGCATGATCACTAGATCAACACAAGTGGCTACAAGTGGCTCCTTGAGCTGTTTGGCTAGAGGAAGAAGAAGGGAAAGGCTAGCTCTCCTCTTCTCTCTATGTGGTGTCTAAAACTCTAAGAGATCAACCCTTTGCATGGGTGCCCCGGGGGGTTTATATAGGCCTACCCCCCAGGGGTACAATGGTAATCTGGCTGGATGCGGGTCCAGGCCGTCAGTGTCTGTATCCGCCGGCTTCTCCGCCGGCCGCTGGGCCCGCCGACTGGTGGGTCCCACTGGCTGCCGGCCTCTTAGCCGACAGGCCGGCCCCACCACCCGGGGGTCTTGTCGGCTGCTGGTCACTGTAGCCTCGCCCCTAATGACGAGGGCTTTGCCGGGGTAAGCATGGCTACAGTGCCGCCGCCTGGAGGGCTCTCACTGTAGCTTTACCTCGTCTTGTCTCCTTAATGGTGCACATACTTCGAGGGAGGGAGGTAGCCGGCTGACGGGTGCCGGCTACGTCTCAGGCCGACTGGGCGAGGCTTGGCCGCCTTCGGGTGTCTCTCTGGCTGGCGGGGCCCGCCACCTACGGGCCGTACTGACGGCCTGTCGTGGGTGGCGTCATGGTCAACATGGCAACAGTGCTGCGCCGGACGGCGCACTGTGGCCATGCGTGCTTCGGGATTCGGGGGTGGGAGGCTCTATTGTAGCCACGCCCTGTCTCACCGCCGTTATGGGGGTGCAGACTTTGAGGGGGGGACGCCTGGCCGCCTACCAGGAGCCGGCCTTCTCATAGCCGGCTACTGGGAGTCGGCCCTTTTCGCGAGGGCCAGCATAGCCTTGCCGCCTTCCGGAAGCCGGCCGGTGGGCCAGCCGGCCATAGGAAGGCGGTCATCTGTCTTGGACGCTTGAGGGCTTGTTCTGCCTAACAATTTTTGAAGAGCCAGGGGGAGCCAGCTAGGCTACCCGTGGTTATTTACTCCGACAGACACTTTGAAATATGCTTACCTTGATGAAAAGAAAATATATCCTGTTATTATTAGTGTTAACCTTTCAGAACATGAAGAAGAAATATTATTGAAAGTTCTAAGGAAGCACCGGGCTGCTATTGGATATACTCTTGATGATTTAAAGGGCATTAGTCCCACTCTATGTCTGCACAAAATTAATATGGAACCTGATGCTAAACCCGTTGTTGATCATAAACATCAGTTGAATCCAAAAATGAAAGAAGTGGTAAGAACGGAAATCTTAAAACTTCCGGAAGCAGGTATAATCTATCCTATAGCTGATAGTAGATGGGTAAGTCATGTTCATTGTATCCCTAAGAGAGGAGGTATTACTGTTGTTCCTAATGATAAGAATGAACTTATTCCACAAAGAATTGTTACAGGCTATAGAATGGTAATTGATTATAGAAAATTAAACAAAGCATCTAGAAAAGATCATTACCCTTTGCCTTTTATTGATCAAATGCTTGAAATATTATCTAAGCACACACACTTTTGCTTCCTTGATGGATATTCTAGCTTTTCACAAATACCTGTTTCTCAACCTGATCAAGAAAAGACTACTTTTACTTGTCCCTTTGGAACTTATGCTTATAGACGTATGCCTTTTGGTTTATATAATGCACCTGCTACCTTTCAAAGATGCATGACTGCTATATTCTCTGACTTTTGTGAAAATATTGTTGAGGTTTTCATGGATGACTTTTCTGTTTGTGGGAAGTCTTTTGATGATTGTTTAAGCAATCTTGAGTGAGTTTTGCAGAGATGTGAACAAACAAATCTTGTCTTGAATTGGGAGAAGTGCCACTTTATTGTTAATGAATGCATTGTCTTGGGTCATAAAATTTCTAAAAGAGGTATTGAAGTGGACCAAGCTATTGTTGATGCAATTGAGAAAATGCCATGTCCTAAGGACATAAAAGGTATTCGTAGTTTCCTAGGTCATGCTGGTTTCTATAGGAGATTTATCAAAGACTTTTCTAAAATTTCTAGGCCTCTTGCTAATCTTTTGCAAAAGGATATTCCTTTTGTTTTTTATTATGATTTTCTTGAAGCCCTTGAAACACTCAAGAAATCCTTAATATCTGCACCTATTGTTCAACCACCTGATTGGAACTTGCCTTTTGAAATTATGTGTGATGCTAGTGATTATGCTGTTGGTGCTGTTCTAGGACAAAGAGTTGATAAGAAATTGAATGTTATTCATTATGCTAGTAAAACTCCAGACAGTGCTCAGAGAAATTATGCTACTACTGAAAAAGAATTCTTAGCAGTGGTGTTTGCTTGTGATAAATTTAGATCTTATATTGTTGATTCCAAAGTAACTGTTCACATAGACCATGCTGCTATTAAATATCTTATGGAAAAGAAAGATGCTAAACCTAGACTTATTCATTGGGTTCCCTTGTTACAAGAATTGATTTACATATCATTGATAGAAAAGGAGCTTTGAACCCAGTAGTTGATAACTTGTCTAGGCTTGAAAATGTGCTTGATGACCCACTACCTATTGATGATAGTTTTCCTGATGAGCAGTTAGCTGCAATAAATGTTTCTCATAGTACTCCTTGGTATGCTTACTATGATAATTACATTGTTGCTAAATATTTACCACCTTCCTTTACATACCAGCAAAACAAAATATTCTTCTATGATTTAAGACATTACTTTTGGGATGACCCACATCTTTATAAAGAAGGAGTAGATGGTAATATTAGGCATTGTGTACCTGAGCATGAACAGGGACAAATCCTACGGAAATGTCACTCCAAAGCTTATGGAGGGCATCATGCTGGAGATAGAACTGCTCACAAGGTATTACAATCTGGATTTTATTGGCCTACTCTCTTCAAGGATGCCCGTAAGTTTGTCTCTTCTTGTGATGAATGTCAAAGAATGGAATGCCAGATTTTCATGATTTAGGATGGAATGATGTGCCTCCTCCTGCTGTTGGCAATGACAATGTGCAACATGATGCCGTCCCTGACAATGCTGCAGCACCCGAGGAACCTATCGAAGTTCAGTCTCAAGAGTCGATGGTGCTGCAAGTTTCTGATGATTCAATTAATAATGACATTGGCCCTGCTGCTTTGCACAATGCTGATATTGTGCCCCTTCAACCTCATGAAGCTCAACTTCCAGCTCAGTAGGTTCTACATATTGGTCAGGTTCTAACTGTTTTTGGCCCAGTTTTGCCCCCACAGATGCAGTGGACTCGTACCTTCTGTAAGTTCATGCAGCAATTTGATTCGGCAGTCATCCCGCGGCCATTGCAAATGCCTCTGTTTAACTTCATCAAGAAATCTTGGAGTCATAGCCTCTCTATTGGAAGTCTGGATTTCAGTTTGTTGCCTCCTTCATCTGATTCTGAGGTTGTCTGCCAGCTTTCACCTGTCAAGCGTCCAGTTGCTCGCGCACTCTGCTTTGATGAGCCCTTTGAATTGTCTGAACCTGTTTCAGAGAAGTTTCAGTTATCCGCTATGCCTGTTATTAGCAACAAGAGAACTCATAAATCTGCCTCTGTTTGGCCGATTCTTCTGGAATCCCAAGTCCGTCACAGTGCCCGGCTTAGCGCCTTGCGTGATGGATTCCGTCAGGCGCCCCCAAGATCAGTCAGCCCACAGTCTGTCAAGCGCACTAAGAAGCATAAAACCAGTGCCCGGCCTGGCCAGACTGCACCCTCTCCTGATGAGCCAGTTGTGCCTCCTCCAACTGCAATTTCTGATCTTCAACGCATTGGCGCACGCCTGCGTATTGCCCCTGAGAAGATCACGGCAGAGAAGCTTGTAGCTGATCCTTCTGAATCAGACAATCTTTAGAGACTGGAAGGTATTGTGTTGGAATGTACGTGGTCTTAACTCTGAAGCGCGGCAACTTGCAGTTAAGCAGAAGATAGATGAAAGTGGGTGCTCTATCGTTTGTTTGCAAGAAACTTAATGCATGCATATCGATCAGCGTTTTCTTAGGAAATTTTGTCCTCGACGCTTTGATAATTTTGTGTATATGTCATCGTCTGGTGCTTCTGGTGGTCTCCTGATTATTTGGAATTCGGCTTTCTTCTCTAGGAAATTAATTGAAGCTCATTCCTATGGCATCATTGTGGAATTTACATCCGCACACACTTCTGAAGTTTGGACTTTGGTGTCAGTTTATGGTCCTTGTCAGAATCCCGCTCGCGATGAATTTGCTTAGTGGTTATATAACCTGAACATTCAGGTTGATGAGAAATGGTTACTTCTTGGTGATTTTAACTTCATACGTTCTTTGGAAAACCGTAATCTACCAGGGGGTAATGTTAATGATATATTTCTCTTCAAAGAAATTATTGGTCACCTAGGATTGGTGGAATTACCAATAAAAGGAAGGCAGTTTAGCTGGTCCAATATGCAAACAAATCCTCTTCTTGAGCAGATTGATTGGTTCTTCACCACGGTATCTTGGACTTCAGATCACCCTAATACTATGGTCATGCCCCTTGCACAGACAACATCGGATCATGTACCCTGTGTGGTTTCTGTTGCCACTTCTGTTCCAAAAGCCAAAGTCTTCCGTTTTGAAAACTATTGGGTAAATCTCCCAGGTTTTGTTGAATGTGTTTCTGAAGTTTGGAACATGCCTGTTCGAAGGTCTTCTGCTGCTCGTACAATTTCAGCCAAGTTTAAAGCCCTGCGTTATGCTCTTAAGAGGTGGCATGTGAGCCTTTCGAAGGTTAAAGCCCTAATTGCTGATTGCAATAAGGTGATTCTGCACTTTGATGGTTTGGAGGAACTACGGGTGCTCACTTGGCTAGAGATAAATTTTTGGAAAATTGTTAAACTCCATCTTGAAGATATCCTTTGTTTGCAATTTATATATTGGAAACAGCGATGTAGCATCAGATTCATCAAAGTGGGCGAGGAAAACACCAAATTTTTCCACGCCATGGCAACAGAACGATACCGAAGAAATACCATCACCTCCATTAAAGATGCTGCGGGTGATGTGGTGACTGATCACCATCAGTTAGCTTCCATGTTTTGGTCTGATTTCAAGGAGCGCATGGACCAAGCCAAGGGTATTCGCATGAATTTTGACCTTAATAGCCTCCTGACCAGAGTCGATGGACTGGAGGCTTTATCCAGACCATTCACTGATGATGAAGTAGAGGAGGTAATTAATCATTTGCCGGCAGATCGTGCCCCTGGCCTGGATGGATTTATAGGCCTCTTTATGAAGAGATGTGGGAGTGTTCTCAAGGCAGACTTTATGAAGTTGGTTGCGGAATTTTATGAGGGAAAATGCAGCTTGGAGTGTCTTAACACCTCTCTCATTACCCTCATACCTAAGAAGTTAAACCCTGAGTTTGTTGGTGACTTTCAGCCAATCTCATTAACCAATACATGCCTTAAGTTCTTAACCAAGCTTTTGGCGAATCGTTTGCAGAAAGTAATCCTCCAATGCATCCACCGAAACCAATATGGCTTCCTCAAGTGTCGCTCTATCCAGGACTGCCTTGCGTGGTGTTTTGAATACATACACCAATGCAAAGCGTCAAAGAGGCCCATTGTTTTATTGAAGCTGGATTTCACTAAAGCGTTTGACACGATTGAACATGATGCCATTCTTAGAATTCTTCAGTGTAAGGGCTTTGATGATCGTTGGAATGGTTGGGTCAGTAACCTTCTTTCATCAGGTTCTTCTGCGGTCCTGTTAAATGGAGTCCCTGGCCAACATTTTCAGTGCAAATGTGGAGTTCGTCAAGGTGATCCTTTATCGCCTCTTCTTTTTGTCATTGCGGTGGATCTCCTGCAATCTATGGTGAATGACATGTGTAACCGTAATATCCTCAGCTTGCCAATCCCAACTAGGTCTAATGACTATCCCATTGTTCAGTATGCGAATGACACACTAATAGTTTTGCCTGCTGTTGACAGCCAATTGATTGCTCTCAAGGATATGTTACACAATTTTGCTGAGTCCACGGGTTTGCGGGTCAACTTCAGTAAATCCTCCCTCATCCCAATGAACATGTCTGAGGAAGAAGGAATTCGTATTGCTGCTTTACTTGGATGTTCTGTTGGCTCAATGCCCTTCACGTATCTTGGTTTACCCATGGGCACCTCTAGGCCGACCATTTATTATCTGTTGCCTCTTGTTGATCGCATTGAGAGAAGGTTATCTGCAACTTCTTGTCTCCTCAATCAAGGCAGTAGGCTTCAACTCCTGCAGTCAGCCCTCACGTCCATGCCCATTTACTTTCTCTGCTCCTTATCTATACCGCAAGGTATCCTCAAGCAGATTGAAAGGATTGAAAGACAATGTCTTTGGAGAGGGAATACAGAAACTCCTAGACAGTCCCTAGCTACGTGGGATTTGGTTTGTAGGCCAAAGAAGTATGGCGGGCTGGGAGTCACTCATTTGGGAGTGCAAAATGAAGCTCTTCTGATCAAGCATCTGATCAAGTTCTTCAATAAGAAAGATGTTCCATGGGTTAATCTTATTTGGGATTCCTATTATCATTCGTCAGCCCGACAAGTTACTCAGATTTGTGGCTCTTTTTGGTGGCGTGATGTGCTCAAGTTGTATGACAAGTTTTGTTTGCTTGCCACACCACAAGTGCATGCAGGGGACATTTTGGTTTTCTGGCTTGATCGCTGGCAAATTGACAAATCGATTCCCTAGACTTCATTCATTTGCCATTGATGATATGATAATAGTCAAGGACTTCTTTTCTTACCAGTCGGCAGTCGATGGTTTTCATCTACCTTTTTCTTCAGAGGCATATCTGGAACTATCTCAGCTTCAGACTTTGTTGCAACCCATCAGTTTGCATCCAGATGAGAAGGATGTTTGGAAATGGCCATCTAAATCTGGGGAGTATC
Organism: Triticum aestivum; assembly: GCF_018294505.1. Taxonomy (NCBI): domain Eukaryota; kingdom Viridiplantae; phylum Streptophyta; class Magnoliopsida; order Poales; family Poaceae; genus Triticum; species Triticum aestivum. The sequence continues at coordinate 375,773,652 of NC_057802.1, forward strand.
AATCTAAGCTCTATTATGAGTTCACCTTCTCCCATTTGGGGATTGACCCAATCTTCAAGTACATCTGGAAATGCTCCTGTACCCTCAAAATCAAGGTTTTTGGATGGCTTTTATTGATGGATCGCCTCAACACACGGGACATGATGCAGAGGAGGCATTGGAATATCCAGGATGATACTTGTGTTCTTTGCCAGTCTTCCTTCCATGAAGATAGAGTCCACCTCTTTTTCTCTTGCAATTTTAGTCAAAGAGTTTGGAATTATCTTGGGATTTCTTGGCCAGCCTCGCCCAACCAGTCTACTTTCATGATGGCCTCATCTTCTAGGAAGGATTTCAATAGGCCTTTCTATTCCGAGGTGGTTTTTATTGCAGCATGGAACATTTGGACGCAAAGGAATGGCAAGATTTTTAGAAATGAGAATCCTAGTTTTAGAGCTTGGAGGAGGAATTTCGTGCATGACCTTTCTTTATTAGCACACAGAATCAAAGGTAAATATAGGGACAGACTGTTAGCTTGGATAGCTTCCCTCCCCTAGCTCTCTTTGTAAGTATGATACCTCTCTTTGTAAATTTTGTATTTCCTTTTCTTTTCACCTTAGTTGTACAGAGAACCTTTTGCTTTATGGATTGAATAAAGGGCTGTGAGGTTGTTGCCTTGCAGTATATAGTCAAAAAATGTCAAAGAATAGGTAATATCGGTAAGCGTCAAGAAATGCCTATGAATTATTCACTTGCTGTTGAACCATTTGATGTTTGGGGATTTGATTACATGGGACCTTTTCCTTCCTCTAATGGGTATACACATATTTTGGTTGTTGTTTATTATGTTACTAAATGGGTAGAAGCTATTCCAACTAGTAGTGCTGATCACAACACCTCTATTAAAATGGTTAAGGAAGTTATTTTCCCAAGGTTTGGAGTCCCCAGATATTTAATGACTGATGTGGTTCACACTTTATTCATGGTGCTTTCCGTAAGATGCTTGCTAAGTATGATGTTAACCATAGAATTGCATCACCCTATCATCCTCAGTCTAGTGGTCAAGTTGAACTTAGCAATAGAGAAATAAAATTAATTTGACAGAAGACTGTTAATAGGTCAAGGAAGAATTGGTCTAAGAAATTAGATGATGCACTTTGGGCTTTTAGAACAGCATATCAAAATCCTATTGGTATGTCTGCTTATAAAATGGTTTATGGAAAAGCGTGTCATTTGCCTCTTGAGTTAGAACATAAAGCATATTGGGCAGTTAAAGAACTCAACTATGATTTCTAACTTGCTGGTGAAAAGAGGTTATTTGATATAAGCTCTTTAGATGAATGGAGAACGCAAGCTTATGAAAATGCAAAGTTATTCAAAGAAAAAGTTAAAAGATGGAATGACAAAAGAATTCAAAAGCATGAGTTTAAAGTTGGAGAATATGTTCTTTTGTACAACTCTCGTTTTAGATTTTTTGCAGGAAAGCTCCTCTCAAAATGGGAAGGCCCATACATCACCAAGGAGGTTTACCGGTCTGGAGCCATCAAAATAAATAACTCCGAAGGTACTAACCCAAAGGTTGTTAATGGGCAACGAATAAAGCATTATATCTCAGGTACGCCTATCAATGTTGAAAGTAATATTATCCAAACTTTGACACCGGAAGAACACATAAAAGAGTCCTTCCGAAACACTCCAGAATTGTTAAAATAAAGAGGTACGTGATATGGTAAGTAAACGGACTCCAAAAAATACACAAAAATATTTTTTATCAGTTTTGGAATATTTTAAAATTTTGGAAATAAAGAAACTTCCAGGAGGCTTCCCCTGGTGGGCACAAGCCTGGCGCGCCCAGGTGGGTTGTGCCCGTCTGGGACACCTTCTGTACTCCGTTTTTATTCTGTATGGTTGTCCTCCAAGATAAAAAAATCTATATATACTTCCCGAACCTGTTAACCACCGTATCGCGGAGAAATCCTCTATCCTCTGTTTCCTTTGCTGTTTTCTATCAGATCCCATCTACCATGGCCTCTTCAAGCACCTCCAAGGACAAGTTCTTCAAGAACGTCATCAACCCTTATCTGCGGGAGGTGGTCCAGCACCCTCAAACCATCCAGATGCAGGGAGGGGTGCTATACATCCGCGATGAGAAAGGTCCCAAGGGCACGGGAACTGTGGAGGCCAGGCTTGAAGCCATGGAGCAGGAAGTCTTCCGGTGCAAGGGGATGGTGGAGCGTGGGCTCAATGCTAATCACCTTATGATCGCGGACCTTTCCCGTGATCTCAAGGTGGATGGAAAGCCCATGAAGGACATCTTCTTCACCTTCAACGAGCAAATCAACTTCTTCCGAAGCCAGATTTATGACCTGTAAAGCCAAGTCTTTGTATATGAGGCGAGGTTCAAAGGTATGAGTTTGGCTGCTAGTTGCAGGACCCGTGAGACTCACTCCTCCTCTTATGATGGTGGACCACTGCCATGGAAGTCCGAGGACAAGATCTCTTCTTTACCACCACCGTCTTCTTCACCACCAAAGGAGAATTGAGTATCGGGTATGGGCACTCCCCTTTGCTTCCGCCAAGCTTGGGCACTCCCCTTTGCCCCGGTATCGTATCATCCCACTATCTTTTTGCTTTTACTTATCCTAGTTCGATCATTTGCTTTTAGATGAAATAAAGTTTAGTTCGATCCTTTCTTCTTTGAGAGTTTGCTTAGTGATCTATCCTTGTAATCGTGTGCAAGTTATATAATAAAGTTAGTTTGAGTTTTTGCTTTCTTTACTCTCATGTTGCAAATAAAGAAAAGAAATAAAGAAAGAAAAAGAGAAAGGCAATAAATAAATAAGATTATATACTAATCCTATGGTAGGTGATGGCACCACATAAGAAAAAGTTAAATTAGAAAATTTTATTAGAGATTGACAAACATAGCATTAGTCGATGATGCAACTCATGAAAGAATTAATAAGGGAAGAGAAGATTCACATATAGATATACTATCCTAGAAATCTTTTGTGATTATGAGCCATCACCAAAATATTATATGCCAAAAGTGTTGACATTGGACAAGGAAGACAACTTAATGGTTTATGTTTGTTTATATTCACATCGAAGTCATATTGTCATAGATCCTTTAACATGTGGTGCTTGACCCTTATCTTTGCTAGCCAAAAATTCCGCACTAAGTAGAGATACTACTTGTGCATCCAAAACCCCTTAAACCCAAAACTTTTTCAAGTGTCCACCATACCTACCTAGGGATTGAGCAAGATCCCTCAAGTAAGTTGTCATCGGTGCAAAAAGGCAATAAAAATTGCTTCTAAAAGTGGGAGATCATTCAATGTAAGAGAAAATTGAGCGTTGTACGAACTTGGATGACAAAGAATAAAAGCGACAGACTACATAATAAAGGTTGTCATCTAAAGGGGCAATACCACATGATGTTGTCTTGCACTAAGGGATTGAGCATACAAACAAATAAGCGCATGGCAACCTCTGCTTCCCTCTGCGAAGGGCCTATCCTTTATTTTTATGCACTTACTTTTATGCAAAGAGTCAAAGTTTTCCTTCTATTCCTTTTATTTTTCTCCTTTGGCAAGCATCATGTGGTGAGGAAAGATCTAGGCACATATGTCAAGTTGAATATAGATGGCATGAGTTATTATTGTTGACATCACCCTTGAGGTGATTATGTTGGGAGGTGAAACTATAAGCCCCTATATTTCTATGTGTCCGGTTGAAACGTTTTGCTCATGGGTACGAGGTGAGTGTTAGCAATCATAGAAGACTATATCATGGTTGAGTATGTGGACTTTCCTAAAGGCTCCGATACGTGACCCTTCCTGAAAAGATGATGAAGTGCAGTTGCAGAGTTGATTGAGAACATAGTTTGTCGGTTTCTAATAGAGTTTTTCCTTTATACTTTGATTGTGTGATGAACTATTACTTATTCATGAGAAGTATATGATAAAAGTTCTATGATAAAAGTCCTATGTTTAATTTTGTTGCTGTTATAATAATCAACATGATGCTTCTATGTCCGTATTTCTTTATCGACACCTCTCTCTCAAAGCATGTGGACATGTTTTTCGATTTTGGTTTTCGCTTGAGGACAAGCGAGGTCTAAGCTTGGGGGAGTTGATACGTCCATTTTGCATCATGTTCCCTTACTGTTATTTATAATGTTTTTATCCATAATAATGCTTTTTGGAGTAATTCTAATGCCTTTTCTCTCATAATTTGCAAGGAACACACCAAGAGGGAGAATTCCGGCAGCTAGAAATCTGGACCTGGAAAAGCTACGTCAGGCCAGCTATTCTGCACAACTCCAAATGAGTTGAAACTTCACGGAGATTTTTTATGGATTATTTAAGAAATATTGGAGCCAATAAACACTAGAGGGGCCACCAGGTGGGCACAACCCACCTGGGCGCGCCCTGGTGGGTTGTGGCCTCCTCGGCCCACCTCCGGTGCCCATCTTCTGGTTTATAAGTCATTTTGACCTAGAAAAAATAATGAGGAGACTTTCGGGACGGAGCGCCACCGTCTCGAGGCGGAACTTGGGCAGGCGCACTTTTGCCCTCCGACGGAGCGATTCCGCCGGGAGAACATCCCTCCCGGAGGGGGAAATCATCGTCATCATCATCACCAACAACTCTCCCATCTTGTGGAGTGCAATCTCCATCAACATCTTCAACAGCACCATCTCCTCTCAAACCCTAGTTCATCTCTTGTGTTCAATCTTGTTTCTGGAACTATAGATTGGTGCTTGTGGGTGACTAGTAGTGTTGATTACATCTTGTAGTTGATCACTATATGGTTTATTTGGTGGAAGATTATATGTTCAGATCCATTATGCTATTTAATACTCCTCTGATCGTGAACATGTTTATAATTTGTGATTAGTTACTTTTGTTCTTGAGGTCACTAGAGAAATCATGTTGCAAGTAATCATGTGAACTTGATATGTGTTCGATATTTTGATAGTATGTATGGTGTTATTCCCTTAGTGGTGTCATGTGAACGTCGACTACATGACACTTCACCATATTTGGGCCTAAGGGAATGCATTGTGGAGTAGCAATTAGATGGTGGGTTGCGAGAGTGATAGAAGCTTAAACCCCAGTTTATGCGCTATTTCGTAAGGGACCGATTGGATCCAAAAGTTTAATGCTATGGTTAGAATTTATTCTTAATACTTTTCTCGTAGTTGCGGATGCTTGCGGGAGTGTTAATCATAAGTAGGGGGTTTGTTAAAGTAAGAACAACACCTAAGCACCGATCCACCCACATATCAAATTATCAAAGTAGCAAACACAAATCAAACCAACTTGATGAAAGTGGCTAGATGAAATTCCCGTGTACCCTCAAGAATGCTTTGCTTATCATAAGAGACCGTTTTGTCCTGTCCTTTGCCTCAGAAGGATTGGGCTACCTTGCTGCACTCTTGTTACTACTACTGTTACTTGCTTGTTACGAATTATCTCGCTATCAAACTACTCCGCTACTTACAGTTTCAGCACTTGCAGACATTACCTTACTGAAAACCACTTGTCATTTCCTTCTTCTCCTCATTGGGCTCGACACTCTTACTTATTGAAAAGAGCTACAATTGATCCCCTATACTTGTGGGTCATCAACTCCTTCTTTATAAAGATGTGGGTCATCCCAAAAGTAATGTCTTAAATCATAGAAGAATTTTTTTATTTTGTTGGTATGTAAAGCTAGGTGGTAAATATTTAGCAACAATGTAATTAGCATAATCAGCATACCAAGGAGTACTATGAGAAAAATTTATTGAAGCTAACTGCTCATCAGGAAAACTATCATCAATAGGTAGTGGGTCATCAAGCACATTTTCAAGCCTAGACAAGTTATCAGTGTCGGTGTCAAAACCGGCGGATCTCGGGTAGGGGTCCCGAACTGTGCGTCTAAGGCGGATGGTAACAGGAGGTGGGGGACACAATGTTTACCCAGGTTCGGGCCCTCTCGATGGAGGTAATACCCTACTTCCTGCTTGATTGATCTTGATGATATGAGTATTACAAGAGTTGATCTACCACGAGATCGTAGAGGCTAAACCCTAGAAGCTAGCCTATGGTATGATTGTTGTTGTCCTACGGACTAAAACCCTCCGGTTTATATAGACACCGGAGGGGGCTAGGGTTACACAGAGTCGGTTACAAGGGAGGAGATCTACATATCTGTATTGCCAAGCTTGCCTTCCACGCCAAGGAGAGTCCCATCCGGACACGGGACAAAGTCTTCAATCTTGTATCTTCATAGTCCAACAGTCCGGCCAAAGGATATAGTCCGGCTGTCCGAGGACCCCCTAATCCAGGACTCCCTCAGTAGCCCCTGAACCAGGCTTCAATGACGATGAGTCCGGCGCGCAGATTTGTCTTCGGCATTGCAAGGAGGGTTCCTCCTCCGAATACTCCATAGAAGATTTTAAACACAAGGATAGTGCCCGGCTCTGCAAAACAAATTCTACATACCACCGTAGAGAGAATAATACTTCGACAAATCTAATCTGCTGACGCATTTTGCAGCATGACATCACACCACGGCCCGGTCATTATTCGAACCGTTTTTCACAACCAGCCACTGCACATATTGCGAGGCGGTTTCCTTGACACGTCTTGTTGAAGCAGAGATCGTGTCCCCTTATCACGGGATTCTCATCAATACGGGTATGGGTAACCCAACCGTGCCATCAATTACGGTAATTGGGGAATAAGCGAGTTTACCAGGTAGGTGGGGAGGCGCATAGCTTATTCCGCCCTTATAAAGGAACAAGGATTCACCCTTTTCACCCACGCCTTCTTCCTCCTTGCTCATCCATTCTTGCTGTCAGGACCCCGATTCCAAGTCACATCGATCTAGCCGGTAACACCTCATATCACTTTGCGGCCTCACGCACGGTATTCCCACGGGTGTCGCCTTACCATGGCCCGGGACCTATTGCGTCTTTTGGCTCACGTATATGATAGTGTTGCCAGCATCCATATCACAGAGAACCTGGGCCGACATGACTAGTCGTGAACCCAAAGTGGCACTAACTTATGGGGACAGGCATACATGAATCAACATCGAGCATGTCCGTCAGCAGCGTGTGAATCCGGGCTGTAGCACTGGGCTAACAGGACTCCGGGAACCCGGGCTGTAGTAGGCTAGGCAGGACTCCGGATGTCACCACGTGACATTTCCCCGAAGGGACAGACACAGGAACGAAGTGAATCACATGCCGGCCAGTCAAGTGTTCCGGAGCAGTAGTGCTCGGCTAGCAGGACTCCGGTGAACCGGGCTGTAGCGGACTACTATGGCTCATGGAAGCACAAGACTACATTTCCCCATAAGAGAGGCTACCAATGATAAACAACTAGGTTGTCGGATCCCACACATACCAAGCATTTCAATCATACACACAATATGCTCGATATGTGCAAATACAACATGGCATCACAACAAGACTCTACGACTCAGAGTATTTATTCATTAGGCTCTGAAGAGCTAGATATTACAAACATGGGTCTCATGACCCAACATTCAAAGCATACAAGTCAAAGCACATGCGGAAGCTTAACATGTCTGAGTACAGACATCTACAAATGAAAAAGGCTGCGAAGCCTGACTATCTACCAGATCCTGCCGAGGGCACATGATTGTAGCTGAGGTATCAAGCTAAACGTCGAAGTCCACACGGAACTACTAGCGAGACTGATGTCTCTTTGCAAAACATAAAATAGGCAAACGTGAGTACAAATGTACCCAGCAAGACTTACATCAGAACTAGCTAAATATGCATCGGTATCAACAAAGGGGGTAGTGGAGTTTAACTGCAGCAAGCCAGCTTTGACTCAGTGGCTATCCTGAACTACGACTGCAAGTAACTCTTTTGAGGTGGCGCACCCGAGTCCACATATTCACCATTCAATACACCACTATGGATCTGCTCCCGTCTACCTACGAGACGCCATCCATAGCACTCACGCCTATCTTGCGCATTTTAGAGTATCCACTTTCACTTGTCTATGAACTGTATAGGCAACCGAGAAGTCCTTTACTGCGGACATGGCTATTCGAATAGATGATGTTAACCCTGCAGGGGTGTACTTCTTCACACACGCTCTCGCCACTTACCACCATGTACACGTCGTGTATCTCGGCAACCTTCAAGTGGAAGCCTGGCGAGGGAGTCGGGCACGACCTGACTAACCACACAAGTCTCTCGTGTAGGTTTATCGCCTATTCAGGTTCCATCCGCAAGGAGATCCGGCCGGGGTGTCGCTCACGGCCCCAAACGATGTGTGCAGGGTTCCCGAGCCCACCATCCGAGTGCCACTCGGTACACCAGGCCACGTGTGCCTAGTCTGTCCCAAGCCCACCTGTACCGGGTGCCACTTGGTAGACTACTAACACTACCTACAAACACCAGAAACTAGTTGCAACTCCTGGACAGAGATCAAGTTGATTAATGAGTCGAGAGGGGTCGAGTTACCGGAACCCAATGTGTGGTAGTAACTGTTCATGGATCACAAACACAGAACTCGGTTCCTGAGGACGGTTTCAATGAGACAACCCACCATGTACTCCTACATGGCCTCTCACCGCTACCTTTACCAAATCGTGTTCACACACTTAGCTCTCACACAATAGGACATGTTCATAACTTTCCAATTCATTCCCGATGAATCATACCTGACACGACTCTAAGCAATAGCAGGCATGACAAACAAGCATGAATGAGTAGGCACATCAGGGCTCAAACAACTCCTACTCATGCTAGTGGGTTTCATCTATATACTGTGACAATGACAGGTCATGCAGAGGAAAGGGGTTCAACTACCGCAGCATGTAACAGTTGAAACGTTGTTGTCCTAATGCAGTAAAAGAGAGCAGGAGCGAGAGAGGGGGATTATATCAGAATGAACAAGGGGGTTTTGCTTGCCTGGCACTTCTGAAGATAGTATAGCTCTTCATCGGTGTCATCGATCTCATCGTCCGAACACGTCTATCGAGAGGGAACGACCACCGGCAGTAGAGAAGGAACAGAATCAATGCAATGTACAATATGATGCATGATCATGACATGTCAATATGTTGTGATTCGAGCTAATGCAACTAGCAGCAAGTTAAATGGAGCTCATTTGAATCAAGGATTCAAATGCAACTTCAAACTTAAGCATTTTAAATAGCCTTTATGTGTTTTCATCTATACAATAGTTTTAGGTTGGTTTGTCATGCATGAAACGAGTACAGATGGGTAGATTGATTTTTTCTGCTAATTTTTCATATATAATTTATTTCATTTGGAGTTACGGTTTAATTTCTATGATTTTTCAAAGTTAGCACTATTTGCTGGAATTTCCTATACAAGAATAAATCCAGTAAATGCTTTATTGCGTCAGCAGTGCGTCAGGGTGACGCCATCAGGTTAAAGGGGGCGGTCCAGGTCAAACCTGACCTGTGGGCCCCGCGTGTCAGTGTCATAACTAACTTAACAGAGTTAGTTAGTGTTAGGTTAAGCACTAATCTAGGTTAATTAGTGCTAAACTAACCTAACTAATAATTAACAAGGGCGGCCCACACGTCAGTGGGTCAGGGGGAGTCAAACCCCGGTCAAGCAGGGTCAAACCCGCCGGACTTGGTCCACGGCTCGTCGCCGGTGAAGCCCGAGACGGCGGAGGGGCTCGGAATTTGCCCATGGTCGACCAAATCGACCGCGGTTTGGTCCTACGCGTAGCTGGGGCTCGCGCGCATCTGGTAGGCCAAGCGGGAGGAGCTGGGTGGTCTGAGTCGACGGCGGCGAGCACGAATGCGGCGGCCGGAGTTCGGGTCTCGGCGGTTTCGGTGTTGCGAAGCACGGCATGAGCAGCTGGAGGGGTTTTTGGGCTTCTGGCGTTGCGCTGAGCACGGCTATGTGCTCGGTTGTAGCTCTATGTGACAGTGGCCACGGCGGCGACATGGCCGGCGGTGCCGAGCTCTCGGTCGCGACGGGCAACGGTGTTAGCGGGAGGGAAAAAGCCAGGAGAGAGGGGGGAATCGATGCAGAAGCTGACAGCGGATCGAACGGAGGGGTTGGCGAGCTCGGGAAGATCTGGAGCGAGCGGGGCGGCGAGGGAGATCTCCGGCGGCCGACGGCGAAGATGAAGATGATGGAGTTGTTTCGGGCATCCCGCGGGCGTGTGGTTCGTCTTGGAGCTCCGTGGCGTCGGGGCGGAGCCTTTGGGCATGGCGGAAGGGTGAGGGGGTGGCTCTGGGCACGGTGGCAGCGAACGGCGGCGGCGGTCGCTCTCGGGTGAGCTCGGGGAAAGGGCTAGAGGGTGAGGGAGAGAGCAGAGAGTGAGGGGAGAGGCAGAGGGGGCTGCGGGGCGTCTCCAGACGCGTCGGGGGCGCCTCGGTGGCAAGCAGGAGGTGGAGCTCGGGCGCGCACGCTGTCGACACGCCTCTGCCTACTGGCAGAGGTTGAAGACAATCGCTTTAGGCCAGTGGGCTGGGCCGCTAGTGGGGTTGCCAGGTGAGTTTCCCTCTCTCTCAATTTTCTGTTTTTGTTTTCTATTTTTATTCCTCTGTTTTGAATTAGTAAAAATGCTAATTCATTTTTTTAAACTCCTGAGACAAATTGTGGGCACTAGTTGGTTTATTCCAAAGGCCCACAAATTATTCCAGAATATTTGGAGCATTCTAAAATATATATAGAATTCAAATGCCCCAATTCAAATACATTATGATTTAACTCAAAAATCCAGGAATGACCTATAAATATATTCATCATTTTTGGCAGAGGTTTTCACCTTTATCAGAAATCATGAACATTTCCAAAGGGCATTCTGGGTCATTGAGAAAATTATTTAGTAACCCTAGTTGATTTAGGTGGTGCTGGGGGTTTTGAATCATCCCCATTTCAAGTTTCTGGAAAATTTAAACATGATGCAACACCAGATGCTAGCACTAGGCATTGTCAGAACTGGGGATGTGACAACTCACCCCCACTAAACAAGAATCCCATCCCGAGATTCAAGTCGTGAGGTAAGAAGACAGAGGGACACAAGCTAACACAAACTTCATGATCCAGATGTCTTCTCGAGGATGTTGATTTGATAACTAAAGTCGATCTTGACGTCTTTTCTTTCGAGATCTTCATCCAACATGAGGACAAAGAGCGAGACATGTCTACATGGATGGATCATCCTAATGATCACAAGATCAACTCACGGAATGAGACGTAGAAAGATCTCTCGAGCTGAGACACGAAACATACATCCAAAGGGATGGAGTGAAGCGGATGACGAAGGTTCACTAGGTAGACAACAATTTCACACTTAAGGAGGTGGTGATCGGTTGTCAAAGTAGCGAGGAGTTGATTTGCCATGATACCATAATGAGACATCTTAGAGGGGGTGACTCGTGGAATTATCCCTTAAGTGGCAAAAAGAATTACTTTTGATACAGAGATCATTCGAACTCTATACCAGCCTAAGGAAATTCACGAACGAGCGTTTGAAGGAGATCAAAAGAATGACATAATCGGACTAGAATGGATGATGTGGACTACCTTGTTGAAGACAACGCGATGGATGATTTTGCTTGCACGTGCTCTCAAGAACTTGAGCATTTCCATATTCATCAAGGTTCTACCAACATCCGTATCGAGGATCCTGGCAACACCTCTTACTACCTTGACGAATAGTGATGGACAATGCAGATGCATAGAAAGACAACCCTTTCTCAGATTTCACCTTAGCGAGGCCGAGGGAACGAAATCTGGATGATCGACCGAGAGACATTTAGCACTCCGCTTCTAATGTTCTCCTTGATGTACTGGTTACTACGGTCATGCTTAAAGCATCAACATAGCCATCAAGTAGTGGTCGGACTTCGGAATACAAAGGATCCATAAAGAACAACTTCTGGAGTAAATCCTACGAAATCCTTATGGGGAGGTGGCCAACTTCCTCAATCAAGATTCTACAATAATAGGTCTTCCGGCTGGGTGTGTTGGCCACGACATCCACTTTACCGGTTACAGAGAGACCAACATTATAGTTCTTGGAGTACGTTCCAACCATCATATCTGACTGAGATTCAGATCTGGTTGGTGTCGGGATATTCCAGACTCATCAAGTCTAGAAAGAAAAATGAAAGTTTGCAACGCAATTCGACGAGATGACGTTGCGAGATTCTCGGGGGATGAGCTACGATAGCAAGCTCCAAAACATGAGCTGGTTCTGCTACAAACCTGTGAACACGCTATCCAAGACAAGCATGACCACGTGGTAGTCTTATAATAAAACACTACCGAGTTCACGTGGGGAACCATCATCGAGGATATCGAAGTCCTTGTGCACTTATCGATGAACTTCTTATCCTTGAGCAAGTCAATCAGTGGCTTGGTGTGCTAGGAACACATATAGAATGCAGGCGGCCAACCTATCGAACCATAGAGCACTTCGCACGTGCATGACTGACTTGGGATGATTCCAGAGGAGGCAAAAATAAACGGCGGCAACTTGCATTGATTGCACATAAACCAGAGGAAGTCACTTCTTTCATCCAGACAGATACTTCATGAACGGGGCATGAAGAAAATGCTTACACAAGTTTCCAATGCTAGCTGGATGTTCAACAGGAATCATGGAGGAGACAAAATGCTGCTGATGGACTCAACAACAACTCATCGGAATTTCCATATCACTGGACTTCCACCATTATGTGAACAATGTGATAGTATTGGTCAGACCAAAAGATGTAATGGTGTATGCTCAAGGAATCAACCACGAGTAAGGCGACATTACGATTATCGTTGGTCCTAACTTGATTTGACGATGGCCCACACTCAAATCAAGCTTTGGGCAAGACGATAGGTTCAACAACTGATCTCGAGGACCAATCGATGAAGAGATCATCCTTCTACAACAAACACACAACACAAGATATCCCTTTGGAAATGAACTAAGTTAGACAAGCTTTTATCTTCCAACTCTCCAAGTTGTTGTTTAGCTTGACCAACTAGCTCAAGGGTATCCAACACAGATTCTTGGAGAAGGGGTGGTTTATAAGAAACCAACTTGATCACGAGCTCAACATAGCGGTCAGGTGACAACCTGGTGATACTTCCGAGAAGATATTCGGAAAATCACGAACCACCGAAATGTTATTAGGCCCGGGAGCAATCTTGCTTCCAAGACTAGATGATATGATCAAAAGAGTGAGGGATTGACACAATCCTAACTCATTGATCGAAGAGTGCACCGGAAATAAGGACTAGGTAGCACGATCAATCTTAGGATGATGATTTAATAACCAACACGCTAAGAATGATAATATTGTCCATTAACTACCAAGCAACGAGGTTGCTAGGAGTATCGATTTCACACATCATAGTTCACTTGTCGGCATTTCGGTTACAACAACACTGGACCGAGGAATGAATAATGATAGCGAGAAGATCACTGCGTCAAGAATCCTTAAGAGGTGGTGCAATTCCCATGACATTCTTGACATAAAGATGGTAACACTCCAGGTGGAACAGAATCAAAAGCTGGATTGGCATTTTGATCTGCGGAATACAACTGCTTTGACCCAATCCTAGATATGGATGAGGTACTGGAGTTTGTTTCTCCTAGTCATTCCAGAATAGAATGGCTTGACGGACAACAAGAATAGAAAGGTATCAATGGGCATGAATGCACAACTACTCCTGACTATCAATTGATAGACGGGGGTCAGAATACAACTAAAGAGAGACAACTCGAAGGGGCATATATCTTTCTGAGTTGTGGATGCATAGATTAGTATGTCGAGCAAAGCTCAACATTTCTTCCGGATAACCCATGCAGAAAGGTAGAACTGGCAGATTCACAATGTAGAATGGAGAACTCATCGAGAGCACTCTTGTTGTGATCTTTTGGTTCAACGAGGAACTTCTGCGAAGGATGGTTCATGGTATTTGGAAGAATGGTATACCACGGACCTCGAGGACTATCGCAAAGGTTACTAATATCCTAAAGGTACGAGCAACACTATCAACACGAGGTAAGTAGAGTGAATCTTGGGTCAAGAACCCAAGAGTAGGATACCTACTACTAAATGGCATCACGAAATGCTTTCGAGAATGGTGGCCAGAATCATCACACCGGGAACACAAAACATGGCTAGATTACTAGGTGATTCCCTAAAATACCTAGGGTCATAATAATAGCTCCAACATATATACCGAGGCAATAGAGTGCCTCAACGCACCGGTAGTGTGGTTGATCTGGCACAAAGGAATTTCAGAACGGTAAGAGGGAATTTGCAAATGCATGAGACTGTTTAGAAACCTGGGATGACTCGGATAGCATAATGGCTGTAAATGCTCAAAAGATTTGGGACATTCTGCAAAAATGGTGGCATAACCACTTAGCATCATCATATCAAGGTTCTGGTTCAGCTGACAACATACTAACAGTAGTAGAAACTGAATTGAGGCCTGGAACCAACAATCCTATAAGTCTCTATCATAGTAACTCGTCATCCTAATAGATAGATGAGAAGGTCTAGTTCTTAATCCCCGTAGAAAAGAAGAGGGAGACGCAGATCAGAAGGGCTTAAGGTATCAGGAGTAAAAAGAGTGTTACGTTCCAACCCACAATCAATTCCCTACATAACTAAAGCATTTCTAGACTCAACTTCGACCAGTTTGGCTTGGTAATCCTACAGGCAGTCAGGCTCTGATACCAAAGCTGTCAGGACCCCAATTCCAAGTCACATCGATCTAGCCGGTAACACCTCATATCACTTTGCGGCCTCACGCACGGTATTCCCACGGGTGTCGCCTTACCATGGCCCGGGACCGTTTGCGTCTTTGGCCTCACATATATGATAGTGTTGCTAGCATCCATATGACAGAGAACTCGGGCTGACATGACTAGTCCTGAACCCAAAGTGGCACTAACTTACGGGGACAGGCATACATGAATCAACATCGAGCATGTCGGTCAGCAGCGTGTGAATCCGGGCTGTAGCACTGGGCTAACAGGACTCCGGGAACCCGGGCTGTAGCAGGCTAGGCAGGACTCCGGATGTCACCGCATGACATTTCCCCGAAGGGACAGACACAGGAACGAAGTGAATCACATGCCGGCCAGTCAAGTGTTCCGGAGCAGTAGTGCTGGGCTAGCAGGACTCCGGTGAACCGGGCTGTAGCGGACTACTATGGCTCATGGAAGCACAAGACTACATTTCCCCATAAGAGAGGCTACCAATGATAAACAACTAGGTTGTCGGATCCCACACATACCAAGCATTTCAATCATACACACAATATGCTCGATATGTGAAAATACAACATGGCATCACAACAAGACTCTATGACTCAGAGTATTTATTCATTAGGCTCCGAAGAGCCAGATATTACAAACATGGGTCTCATGACCCAACATTCAGAGCATACAAGTCAAAGCACATGCGGAAGCTTAACATGTCTGAGTACAGACATCTACAAATGAAAAAGGCTGCGAAGCCTGACTATCTACCAGATCCTGCCGAGGGCACATGATCGTAGCTGAGGTATCAAGCTAAACGTCGAAGTCCACACGGAACTACTAGCGAGACTGATGTCTCTCTGCAAAACATAAAATAGGCAAACGTGAGTACAAATGTACCCAGCAAGACTTACATCAGAACTAGCTAAATATGCATCGGTATCAACAAAGGGGGTAGTGGAGTTTAACTGCAGCAAGCCAGCTTTGACTCAGTGGCTATCCTGAACTACGACTGCAAGTAACTCTTTTGAGGTGGCGCACCCGAGTCCACATATTCACCATTCAATACACCACTATGGATCTGCTCCCGTCTACCTACGGGACGCCATCCATAGCACTCACGCTTATCTTGCGCATTTTAGAGTATCCACTTTCACTTGTCTATGAACTGTATAGGCAACCCAGAAGTCCTTTTCCGCGGACACGGCTATTCGAATAGATGATGTTAACCCTGCAGGGGTGTACTTCTTCACACACGCTCTCGCCACTTACCACCATGTACACGTCGTGTATCTCGGCAACCTTCAAGCGGAAGCCTGGCGAGGGAGTCGGCCACGACCTGACTAACCACACAAGTCTCTCGTGTAGGTTTATCGCCTATTCGGGTTCCATCCGCAAGGAGATCCGGCCGGGGTGTCGCTCACGGCCCCAAACGATGTGTGCAGGGTTCCCGAGATGACCATCCGGGTGCCACTCGGTACACCAGGCCACGTGTGCCTAGTCTGTCCCAAGCCCACCTGTACCGGGTGCCACTTGGTAGACTACTAACACTACCTACAAACACCAGAAACTAGTTGCAACTCCTGGACAGAGATCAAGTTGATTAATAAGTCGAGAGGGGTCGAGTTACCGGAACCCAATGTGTGGTAGTAACTGTTCATGGATCACAAACACAGAACTCAGTTCCTGAGGACGGTTTCAATGAGACAACCCACCATGTACTCCTACATGGCCTCTCACCGCTACCTTTACCAAATCGTGTTCACACACTTAGCTCTCACATAGTAGGACATGTTCATAACTTTCCAATTCATTCCCGATGAATCAGACCTGACACAACTCTAAGCAATAGCAGGCATGACAAACAAGCATGAATGAGTAGGCACATCAGGGCTCAAACAACTCCTACTCATGCTAGTGGGTTTCATCTATATACTGTGACAATGACAGGTCATGCAGAGGAAAGGGGTTCAACTACTGCAGCATGTAACAGTTGAAACGTTGTTGTCCTAATGTTGTAAAAGAGAGAAGGAGCGAGAGAGGGGGATTATATCGGAATGAAAAAGGGGGTTTTGCTTGGCTGGCACTTCTGAAGATAGTATAGCTCTTCATCGGTGTCATCGATCTCATCGTCGGAACACGTGTATCGAGAGGGAACAACCACCGGCAATAGAGATGGAACACAATCAATGCAATGCACAATATGATGCATGATCATGACATGTCAATATGTTGTCATTCGAGCTAATGCAACTAGCAGCAAGTTAAATGGAGCTCATTTGAATCAAGGATTCAAATGCAACTTCAAACTTAAGCATTTTAAATGCCCTTTATGTGTTTTCATCTATACAGCAGTTTTAGTTTGGTTTGTCATGCATGAAACCAGTACAGATGGATAGATTGAATTTTTCTGATAATTTTTCATATATAATTTATTTCATTTGGAGTTACGGTTTAATTTTTATGATTTTTCAAAGTTAGCACTATTTTCTGGAATTTCCTATACAAGAATAAATCCAGTAAATGCTTTATTGCGTCAGCAGTGCGTCAGGGTGACGTCAGCAGGTCAACGGGGGCGGTCCAGGTCTAGCCTGACCTGTGGGCCCCGCATTTCAGTGTCATAACTTACTTAACAGAGTTAGTTAGTGTTAGGTTAAGCACTAAGCTAGGTTAATTAGCGCTAAACTAACCTAACTAATAATTAACAAGGGCGGCCCACACGTCAGTGGGTCAGGGGGGAGTCAAACCCCGGTCAAGCAGGGTCAAACCCGTCAGACTTGGTCCATGGCTCGTCGCCGGTGAAGCCCGAGACGGCGGAGGGGCTCGGAATTTGCCCACGGTCGACCAAATCGACCGCGGTTTGGTCCTACCAGTAGCTGGGGCTCTCGCGCATCTGGTAGGCCAAGCGGGAGGAGCTGGGGTGGTCTGAGTCGACGGCGGCGAGCACGAATGCGGCGGCCGGAGTTCGGGTCTCGGCGGTTTCGGTGTTGCGAAGCACGGCAGGAGCAGCTGGAGGGGTTTTTGGGCTTCTGGCATTGCGCTGAGCACGGCTATGTGCTCGGTTGCAGCTCTATGTGACAGTGACCACGGCGGCGACATGGCCGGCGGAGCCGAGCTCTCGGCCGCGACGGGCAACGGTGTTAGCAGGAGGGAAAAAGCCAGGAGAGAGGGGGGAATCGATGCAGAAGCTCACAGCGGATCGAACGGAGGGGTTGGCGAGCTTGGGAAGAGGCTGGAGCGAGCGGGGCGGCGAGGGAGATCTCCGGCGGCCGACGGTGAAGATGAAGATGATGGAGTCGCTTCGGGCGTCCCGCGGGCGTGTGGTTCGTCTTGGAGCTCCGTGGCGTCGGGGCGGAGCCTTTGGGCATGGCGGAAGGGTGAGGGGGTGGCTCTGGGCACGGTGGCAGCGAACGGCGGCGGCAGTCGCTCTCGGGTGAGCTCGGGGAAGGGGCTAGAGGGCGAGGGAGAGAGCAGAGAGTGAGGGGAGAGGCAGAGGGGGCTGCGGGGCATCTCCAGACGCGTCGGGGGCGCCTCGGTGGCAAGCAGGAGGTGGAGCTCGGGCGCGCGCGCTGTCGACACGCCTCTGCCTACTGGCAGAGGTTGAAGACAACCGCTTCAGGCCAGTGGGCTGGGCCGCCAGTGGGCCTGCCAGGTGGGTTGCCAGGTGAGTTTCCCTCTCTCTCAGTTTTTTGTTTTTTTTTTCTATTTTCATTCCTCTGTTTTGAATTAGTAAAAATGGTAATTCATTTTTTTAAACTCCTGAGACAAATTGTGGGCACTAGTTGGTTTATTCCAAAGGCCCACAAATTATTCCAAAATATTTGGAGCATTCTAAAATATATATAGAATTCAAATGCCCCAATTCAAATACATTATGATTTAACTCAAAAATCCAGGAATGACCTATAAATATATTCATCATTTTTGGCAGAGGTTTTCACCTTTATCAGAAATCATGAACATTTCCAAAGGGCATTCTGGGTCATTGAGAAATTTATTTAGTAACCCTAGTTGGTTTAGGTGGTGCTGGGGTTTTTGAATCATCCCCATTTCAAGTTTCTGGAAAATTTAAACATGATGCAACACCAGATGCTAGCACTAGGCATTGTCAGAACTAGATATGTGACACTTGCGCACTCGAGCTCCAGCGCCCAAGTTCGCGTTTTTCTCCTCAAACCACTCCAAGCATGTCCAGAGCGGGAGGCAAGTGGATGGTCTCCTCCGTTACGGAGGAGGACATCAGAAAGCTGCGGGGATCCGGATATCTGGCCGCGGATATCGCGCCCCGGCTGCCAGATGCGGGGCAGATCATCCCTACTCCAGAACCCCATGAGAGGGTGGTTTTCCTTACCCACTTCGTCCGCGGACTGGGATTTCCCCTCCACCCGTTTGTCCGTAGGCTCATGTTCTACTACGGGCTAGATTTTCATGATCTGGCCCCCAATTTCATCCTCAACATCTCGACGTTTATCGTCATGTGCGAGGCCTTCCTCCGCATCAAGCCCCACTTCGGCCTGTGGCTGAAGACCTTCAATGTTAAACCGAAGGTGGTGGTCGGCCAGCAAGCGGAGTGCGGAGGCACCATGGTGGGAAAAATGCCCAACGTCACCTGGCTCAAAGGCTCCTATGTGGAGACCATAAAGGGGTGGCAATCGGGGTGGTTCTACATCACCGAGCCGCGCGACACCAACTGGGTGGCGGCCCCCAAATTTCGATCTGGAATCCCCATGCGGTTTACCTCCTGGAAAAAGAAGGGCCTGTCTTGGGGTTCCCCGGTAGAGCTGTCCGGACTCCAGACATGCATCAAAAACATGATGAGCAAGAAAATCAAGCTCGTCAACATGGTCCAAGTCATGCTCTTCCGCCGGATCCTCCCGTGTCAAAGACGGGCATTCAATTTGTTGGAGTTCGACCCGGCTGAGCACCAGACGCTGTGAGAGCTCTTCGACACGACGCACAAGGACGTCTGGAAGGTGCTGTTCAAGGGCGCCGAGGTACCTCCTCCCCTTACCGAGGACCGCGGACTCAGCACAAAGCGCCCTGCTAATCCGGTAAGTCTTTTATATCTTATAAGATGTTCATTTCCCCAGTATAACCATGTGCAGAATCTAAGCCTCCACGCCATTTAACAGGACTGTGTAGCGACAGCGGAGCAGATCGATTGTCTGGCTCCCCTGCCCGAAGATCCAGCAGATGCTCTCCTAACGGAGATGGTAGTTCTGGCACCTTATGAGGTGCCGGAGAAGAAGGCCAAGAAGAAGGCCACGGGGACCAGGAAGGGTCTCCGGCGCAAGGTTATATCGGACTCATCGTCCGAAAGCACCGAGGTGCACTCCTCCCACGAAAACGAGGAGGAGGAAGAGGAAAGTCCCCCCCCAGCCGGGGGAGACAAGAAAAGGAAGGCCACCCCATCTGGGGCGGCCGAAGGGTCCAAGAAGGGAAGAACCCTCCTTTCGGACAACTCCACCACCGCGCCTTCAGCGAAGAGGGGTGGTTGCCCAAGGACAAGCCCCTGGCGAAGTCGTGAGTATCCGGATACCATAATAGTTTTGGTATGTTTCATTTTATTGCTCCTTATCATGCCGAACATGATCATGCAGTCCCTCCAAGGCCCATATTGACGTATCCTCTTCGGAGGGGTCTTTGGATCTGTTGGCGATGAACAGCGATTCACTCCCGACCGCCACCTCCCACCGCCCTACGGACGACGCCGAGGTGTTGTCTCGAAGGGTAGTAGCTCAAGGGGAGATAGTCTTGGAGGCGCCCCAAGGCGACATCCCAGACACTGGGCGCATGGGGAACAAGACTCCCAAGGGCTCCAATGGCGGGGGCAACAAGTTTGGCCCCCAGCCGAATACTGTGCTGGAACCTCCAGTTATTCCGGACTGCGTCGGGCGACCCCTCGATAAGGGGGGCGAGCCATCTGTGCCGATGACCTCTGTCCATCCAGAGGCATCGGACAACTTGCTGGAACCGCTTCATGACGCTTCCATTGATGAAGAGCACCATACTATCATGAGTGCGGTGGTCAAGAAGGTTCAGCCCGCCAAAAGCGGACTGACTGAAGCCCGTGCCAGCCTCCTAACAGGCTTTGAGTAAGTAATCAAATTATAAGAAAATATTATGTCATCGACAATAGCCCCTGATGCTCTGTTTGGCGTTCGCGAAGAAAAGCCGAATAGAGGATCAAATAATAATCGCAGCAGTCTAATCATAATATGTCTATGTGCATATGCAGGCTTCACTGCTGGCCGCTGCCGCACGTACTGCGGAGGTCGCCGCACTGAAGCGGGACCTTGAGCGGTCCAAGGAAGAGCTCGGCCTTACCAAGAGGCAGCTCGAAGAGAACAAAGGTAAGTGATACCCCGTCTGTATATTGATCAGAAAAAACAAGGGTGGTTGCTTAGATCATAGGATCGTCATGAATTTTGCTAGGGCCACGACCGAAGTGGCGACCCTGAAGAAGGCGCTGTCCGAGGCCGAGGACAAGGCGGCCAAGGAGCGCATCGAGCGAGAGAAACAAGAGGCCCGAGTAGGTGAGGTGCAGCAAGAGCTCCAGGCCCTCGTCCAAAAGCATGAGTCCTTGGAGCGTGACTCTAAGATGCAAGGGTCCGAGCTTGTGAAGGACCTCGAAAGCGCACAACATGCCAAGGCTGAAGCCCAAAAGGCCCTCCAGGAAATTGCGGCGGTTAAGAAGATAGCGGCGGGTAAGGCATTCATTATGCAAAGCAAGCATGTGAAAGAAAATTTCCTTTTACTTACCTGAGTTCGGAGCTCTCCAGGAGCGTCCACGGATCTACCCCGCAGTGTGTCAGATGCCGCGGAGTTCTACCGGGCCGAGGAGGGGAGCTCGATGGAGAAGTTGTTCTGGTCTCAGTATACTGGGACCGAACACCCCATGCCCTTGAGCGACCAGCTGAAGCAACTGGTCGAGCTCCACAAGGCGGCCGAACAGGCCATGAAGGGTCTTATAGTCCGGATGTGGCCTGGCGATCCCCTGTCTGATAGCTACTTCGGCCTGGTGAGGTGGCTTGTGAATGCCTGCCCACGACTTGAAGTCATAAAGCGGTCCGTCTGCATCGAGGGTGGGTGCAGGGCTTTTGCCCGGGCAAAGGTGCACTGGGCGAAGCTGGACGCCGAGAAGCTGGTGAAGGAGGGGCCGCCGGAAGGCAAGGAGCATCGCCACCCCGAATGTATTATAACAGTGTCCTGAAGGGTTCTCGCCTTGTGGCGGAGGAATGTGCTAAGGATGTAATATTCGAATGAATGTACTCATGTGATCCTGTAATATGAAACGAGTTCATTTGCGCTATGCAACGCTTGTGAATTTAAAATATTACCTTTTGTGCGGCCTTTTATAAAATCTGAGAGTTGGCCAGTCGTCGGCTTCTGCCCCCATGTAACTAGTACTGAGGTGTTCGGGATAAACCTGAGAACTCTTTATCCCAATTTTGGGTCCTTTGGGGGAGGTGTTCAGCACAACGAACCAGGCAATCGAAGTATAAGGCTTTATCACTCTCACTTAGCCATAGAAGTCTACAATTTTAAATTTTGGCGAAGCCCCTGGTATTCGGAAGGCCGAATTTGGGGCGCTATATACGCCTAAGTCGGGCAAGGCCGGCTCCTAGCCCGAAGCGGAAAAAGTCTTTAAGGACTTGAGACCTCTCGAACAGCGACCAGCTCTTGCCTTATCATGACAGTCAGTTTTCGGCTTTCTCTACTGAGGTGCTCGTCCGGAAGAACCGGGACACAATCGCAGTAGTTCTCCCAGCGCTACCTTAGCCGATATTGCGGAACGTAAGGTACCAAAACATGGGAGCCGGGCAAACCCAACTATTGACCCAAGACATGATTCGGAGCTGATGCATATAATGCTATAAGTTTGGGGTGCTGCACTGTCGTAAGTGTTCGGACTTCTCACGCCGTATTATGGGGTATACTGAAGCCCCTGGCGTACTGGTCGTACCAGAATGTACGGGTGCAATTTTTCGTAAATAAACAGACAAGGAAAAAGGGAAGGGTAATGCAATAACAGACTAATGCTATGCATTGTTATTTAAATAATACGTCGAAGCGTACTGATACAAGTAGTGCAATAAGCAAAAAATAGGACTATTTGACATATCCTATCCATGGGCAAGCTGCGTATGGGTATTTAAAATGGGTACTTCGATTGTTATTAGAGACCACCTGGGGATTCCCTTGTACGTCTTAGCTTCTTGCCTCCTTGGTTGTTCCTTCCCGTAATGTGTCCAGCAATCAGACTACCGAAAAGGGCTTCCAGAGAGTAAGGTCCTGAAAGAGAGAAAATGATAAAGGTATACAGCCCCTGGGCGGTTGAGCCGCATTGTGGGACGTGCCCTGGTCGTGCCCCCGCCTATGCCCATGGTATTTTTAGTGCGTAATTATGTACGCGCGACACTGATTTCGTTGCTTGACTAGGACTAGGACAGGGGCCGAATTGCTAGGCGAGCTCTGAACATGCCAGGCGATCCTGTTGCAGGTTACTCCAGACTCGCTTGAAGGTGTCCGGGGGCTTTATCGCTGAATTGACGGTTTGCCTTAAGAGGCTGCTTTGTGCTTCTGCTGCGAGGGCCTCAGTGTGTTCCTCTATGCGAAGCGAGCATTCTGTGTTGCCATTGACTGTTATAACCCCGCGAGGTCCTGGCATTTTGAGCTTGAGGTATGCATAATGCGGTACCGCATATAATCTGGCAAATGCGGTTGGCCCAAGCAGTGTGTGATAGCCACTGCGAAACGGGACGATATAGAAGATTAACTCCTCGCTTCGGAAGTTGTCCGGAGATCCGAAGACCACTTCCAGTGTGATTGAGCCCGTGCAATGGGCCTCTACACCTGGGATGACACCTTTAAAGGTGGTTTTAGTGGGTTTGATCCTCGAGGGGTCTATACCCATTTTGTGCACTGGATCCTGATAGAGCAGGTTCAGGCTGCTGCCACCGTCCATAAGGACTCGAGTGAGGTGAAATCCGTCGATGATGGGGTCAAGGACCAATGCGGCAGATCCGCCATGACGGATACTAGTGGGGTGGTCCCTGCGATCGAAGGTGATCGGACAAGAGGACCATGCGTTGAACTTTGGGGCGACTGGCTCCATCGCATAGACGTCCCTTAGTGCACGCTTCCGTTCCCTCTTGGGAATGTGGGTTGCGTATATCATGTTCACCATTTTCACTTGTGGAGGGAACCTCTTCTGTCCTCCTGTGTTCGGCGGCCGAGGCTCTTCCTTGTCGTCGCTATGCAGCCCCTTGTACTTGTTTTCGGCGTTCAACTTGCCGGCCTGCTTGAACACCCAGCATTCTCTGTTGGTGTGATTTGCTGGCTTATCGGGGGTGCCGTGAATTTGACACGAGTGATCGAGTATGCGGTCCAAACTGGACGGGCCCGGCCGGATTACTTCTTTTGAACGGCTTTTTTCGCTGACTGGATTTAGAGCCACTGAATCCGGCATTGACTGACGTGTCTTCGGCGTTGTTGCGGCGCTTGTGTCTGTTCCGACGTGGTCTGCCGTTAGTATCCTTTGTATCTGAAGTGCCATGACTTCTTGATGTGTTGTTGCTGCGAGCCAGCCAGCTGTCTTCGCCCGCGCAAAAGCGGGTCATGAGCGTCGTGAGGGCTGCCATAGACTTCGGCTTCTCCTGGCCGAGGTGCCGGGCGAGACACTCGTCACGGATGTTATGCTTAAATGCCGCTAAGGCCTCTGCATCCGGACATTCGACAATTTGGTTTTTCTTAGTTAGGAACCGGGTCCAGAATTGCCTGGTCGATTCCCCTGGCTGCTAAGTTATATGGCTCAAGTCATCAGCATCCGGTGGTCGCGCACAAGTGCCCTGGAAGTTGTCAAGGAATGCATCTTCCAAATCCTCCCAACTGCCAATGGAGTCTGCAGGCAAGCTATTCAGCCAATGCCGAGCTGGTCCTTTGAGTTTTAGTTGGAGATACTTGATGGCATGTAGATCATCACCGCGAGCCATGTGGATGTGGAGGAGGAAATCCTTGATCCATACCACGGGATCTGTTGTACCATCATATGATTCAATGTTTACGGGTTTAAAACCCTCTGGGAATTCGTGATCCATTACTTCATCAGTGAAGCATAAGGGGTGTGCGGCGCCTCTGTGCCGGGCTATATCACGACGCAGTTCATACGAGTCTTGTCTGCTTTGTTCGGCCCGGCCGGATTTGCTTTTAGTGTATCCGGCGTGACGATCATCGTCACGTGTTGGGGCGCAACCCCGTGATCCGTAGATCGACCTTGCATGTTTTGTTTTGTTTTCCAATACATCTCGCAGGTCCCGCGTATTGCCCCGGGCCTTGGTATTTTTGTTTGAATGGCGGCGGGGTGCGGGCTGGACTTCGGGCTGATATGCCTCTCTGTCTCGGCCACGAGGTGGCTGATCAGCCACATCATACGCTGGTGATGTAGGTTTCAATGCTTCCTCCTCGAGTTGAGGTAGCAACCTGCGCTTTGGGTAACTCTTGGTTGGGCGCTCGAGTTCGTATTCCTCGGTTGCCAGGACTTCAGTCCATTTGTCCGCTAGGAGATCTTGATCAGCTCGAAGCTGTTGTTGCTTTTTCTTCAGGCTGTTTGCTGTGGCTATAAGCCGGCGCTTGAAGCGCTCCTGCTCGACGGGATCCTCAGGCACGACAAATTCTTCGTCGCCGAGGCTCACTTCGTCTTCGGAGAGAGGCATGTAATAGTCATCCTCTGATTCTCCGTTTGCTGCCTGTTCCGGAGGGCTAGCTTGTTCATCCTCCCGCTCGAGGTCTGGCTGGAGGGGATTGTCGTCGTCTTTGGCACTATCTGGAGCGTTATTGTCTCTTGTGCCGGTATCGCTGCTTTTGCTATGGCGGGACTTAGAGCGGCGCCGCTGACGTCGGTGCTTGGATTGCCTCTTGGAGGGATTATCCTCCGTTGTCTTATCGCCATCGCCTTCTTTGGGGGTGTCCACCATGTATATATCATACGATGAGGTGGCAGTCCAGCGCCCTGTGGGCGGTGGATCTTGTTCGTCTCCTGCATCGTCGTCCATACCGTCGATGTCTTCGGAACCGAAGTCGAGCATGTCGGTTAAATCATCGACAGTGGCTACTAAGTGGGTGGTGGGTGGGCCGCGAATTTCTTCGTCGTCCGCATCCCATTCTAGCCGGACATAGTTCGGCCAAGGGTCTCCTGACAGGGAGAGAGACTTCAACGAGTTTAGTACGTCGCCAAAAGGCGAGTGCTGAAAGATATCCACGGAGGTAAACTCCATGATCGGTGCCCAATCGGATTTGATGGGCACGGATGCAGGGGGCTCAGAGTCCGTGGCCGGGGACGAATCCAACGGTTCGGCAACACGGGTCTTGTAGGAGGTGAAGTCAGTATTCGGCTCTATCGCCACTGAGTGTGCAGCCTCCGTGGCGGGGTCCATCCACCCGTCCTTAGATGGCGCAATTTGTTCTGGATTGAGGGCCGTAGTTGTTGCAGGTGTGATCTCCCGAACACTGTCCGACGGCAGAGCTAAATCATGCTCGTTGTGATTGTGCGGTGCACCTGACGTGGGCTCGAATCCGTCGAAGATCAAGTCTCCGCGGATGTCGGCAGTGTAGTTCAAGTTTCCAAACCTGACCTGATGGTCAGGGGCGTAGCTCTCGATCTGCTCCAGATGGCCAAGCGAGTTGGCCCGCAGTACGAAGCCGCCGAATACGAAGATCTGTCCGGGGAGGAAAACCTCACCCTGGATCGCATCGTTGCCGATGATCCAAGGAGCCATCTAGCCTTATGGTGACGGTAAAGTGGAACTCTCAATGAAAGCACCAATGTCGGTGTCAAAACCGGCGGATCTCGGGTAGGGGGTCCCGAACTGTGCGTCTAAGGCGGACGGTAACAGGAGGCGGGGGACACAATGTTTACCCAGGTTCGGGCCCTCTCGATGGAGGTAATACCCTACTTCCTGCTTGATTGATCTTGAGGATATGAGTATTACAAGAGTTGATCTACCACGAGATGTAGAGGCTAAACCCTAGAAGCTAGCCTATGGTATGATTGTTGTTGTCCAACGGACTAAAACCCTCCGGTTTATATAGACACTGGAGGGGGCTAGGGTTACACAGAGTTGGTTACAAGGGAGGAGATCTACATATCCGTATTGCCAAGCTTGCCTTCCACGCCAAGGAGAGTCCCATCCGGACACGGGATGAAGTCTTCAATCTTGTATCTTCATAGTCCAACAGTCCGGCCAAAGGATATAGCCCGGCTGTCCGAGGACCCCCTAATCCAGGACTCCCTCAATCAGGTACTGGGTTCTCAGCTCCTTTTCTATCAATGATATGTAAATCAAATTCTTGCAACAAGAGAACCCATCGAATAAGTGTAGGTTTAGCATATTTCTTTTCCATAAGATATTTAATAGCAGCATGGTCTATGTGAACAGTTACTTTTGAATCAATAATATAAGGTCTAAATTTATCACAAGCAAACACCACTGCTAAAAATTCTTTTTCAGTAGTAGCATAATTTCTTTGATCACTGTCTAGAAATTTACTAGCATAATGAATAACATTCAATTTCTTATCAACTCTTTGTCCTAGAACAGCACCAACAACATAATCACTACCATCACACATAATTTCAAAAGGCAAGTTCCAATCAGGTGGTTGAACAATAGGTGCATAAATTAAGGCTTTCTTGAGTGTTTCAAAGGCTTCTAAACAATCATCATAAAAAACAAAAGGAATATCCTTCTGTAAGAGACTAGTAAGAGGCCTAGAAATTTTAGAAAAGTCTTTGATAAATCTCCTATAGAAACCAGCATGACCTAGGAAACTACGAATACCATTTATATCTTTAGGACATGGCATTTTCTCAATTGCATCAACAATAGTTTGGTCCACTTCAATACCTCTTTCAGAAATTTTATGACCCAAGACAATGCCATCATTAACCATAAAGTGGCACTTCTCCCAATTCAAGACAAGATTTGTTTGTTCACATCTCTGCAAAACTCGCTCAAGATTGCTTAAACAATCATCAAAAGACTTCCCATAAACAGAAAAGTCATCCATGAAAACCTCAATAATCTTTTCACAAAAGTCAGAGAATATAGCAGTCATACATCTTTGAAAGGTAGCAGGTGCATTACATAAACCAAAAGGCATACGTTAATAAGCATATGTTCCAAAGGGACAAGTAAAAGTGGTCTTTAATTGATCAGGTTGAGAAATAGGTATTTGCGAAAAGCCAGAATATCCATCAAGGAAGCAAAAGTGTGTGTGCTTAGATAATCTTTCAAGCATTTGATCAATAAAAGGCAAAGGGTAATGATCTTTTCTAGTTGCTTTATTTAATTTTCTAAAATCAATTACCATTCTATAGCCTGTGACAATTCTTTGTGGAATAAGTTCATTCTTATCATTAGGAACAACAGTAATACCTCCTCTCTTAGGAACACAATGAACATGACTTACCCATCTACTATCAGCTATGGGTAGATTGTACCTGCTTCCAGAAGTTTTAAGATTTCCGTTCTTACCACTTCCTTCATTTTTGGATTCAACCGACATTGGTGATCAACAACGGGTTTAGCATCAGGTTCCGTATTAATTTTGTGCTCATATAGAGTGGGAATAATGCCCTTTAAATCATCAAGAGTATATCCAATAGCAGCCCGGTGCTTCCTTAGAACTTTCAATAATCTTTCTTCTTCATGTTCTGAAAGGTTAGCACTAATAATAATAGGATGTATCTTCTTTTCATCAAGATAAGCACATTTCAAAGTGTATGGCAATTGTTTTAATTCAAACACATGATCACCTTTAGGTGGAGGAGGACCTCCTAGAGTTTTAGTAGGCAAATTGTGTTTAAGCAGAGGACGTTGTTTAAAGAAAATCTTATCTATTTCATTTATTTCATCCATATGTAAATCATTTTCATGGTCTAGCAAATATTGTTCTAAAGGATCTGTAGGTGGAACAGCAATAGAAGCAAGACCAATTAACTCATCCTTACTAGGCAATTCTTTTTCATGAAAATTTCTACTAAACTCTGAAAAATTAAATTCAAGAGACTCATCACCAAAGCTAACACCAACAGTTTGTTTCTTACAATCTATCTTAGCATTAACTGTATTCAAGAAAGGTCTACCAAAGATAATGGGAAAAAAGTCATCTTGTGGGGAACCAAGAACAAGAAAATCAGTAGGGTATTTTATTTTCCCACACAAGACTTCAACATCTCTAACAATCCCAAATGGTGATATGGTGTCTCTATTAGCAAGTTTAATAGTAACATCTATGTCTTCTAACTATGCAGGTGCTATGTCTTTCATAATTTCTTGATATAATGTGTAAGGAATAGCACTCACACTAGCACCCATGTCACATAAACCATGATAACAGTGATCTCCTATTTTAACTGAGATGACAGGCATGACAACAATAGGTCTATGTTTATCCTTTTTATCAGGTTTGGCAATTCTAGCAGCTTCTTCATAGAAGTAAATAACATGCCCATCTATATCTTCTTCTAGGAGATCTTTAACCATAGCAATACTCGGTTCAACTTTAATTAGTTCATCAAGTTTAGGTGTTCTAATGTAGCTTTTGTTAACCATAGTTGAAACCTTAGCATGTTCCTTTATCCTAACAGGGAAATGTGGTTTCTCAATGTAAGCAGAAGGAACAACTAGATCAACATTATAAAGTATAGTTTCTTCTTTAATATGTACCGGTTCTTTAGTTTCTTCTTTAATAGGTGGGTGATATTTAACCACTTCTCTTTAGGGAGTTCAACATGAGTAGCAAATGATTCACAAAAGGAGTCTATTATCTCAGAGTCAAGTCCATATTTAGTGCTAAAC
Source organism: Triticum aestivum (assembly GCF_018294505.1). Taxonomy (NCBI): domain Eukaryota; kingdom Viridiplantae; phylum Streptophyta; class Magnoliopsida; order Poales; family Poaceae; genus Triticum; species Triticum aestivum. Next base: position 375,803,236 of record NC_057802.1, read on the forward strand.
TTTTGAAAAGCATCGGTATCCATAAAAGATTTAACACAAACATATTTAATTTCAATACCTGACTCTTTACCTTCTTCGAGTTCCCAATCTTCAGAGTTGCGTTTAATTATTTCCAAAATATCCCACCATAATTCAATAGTCTTCTTCATAAAAGAACCCGCACAAGAAGTATCAAGCATGGTTTGATAATTACGAGAAAGCCGAGCATAAAAATTCTGGATAATAATTTCTCTTGAGAGATCATGATTGGGGCATGAATATAACATTGACTTAAGCCTCCCCCAAGCTAGAGTGATACTTTTTCCTTCACAAGGCCAAAAATTATATATATAATTCCGATCACGATGAACTAGATGCATAGGGTAAAATTTCTGGTGGAACTCCAATTTCAAACGATTCCAATTCCATGATCCAATATCATCGCATAGCCTATACTATGCCAATGCTTTTCCCTTAAAAGATAAAGGGAAAAACTTTTTCATAACTTCATCCCTGGGTAAACCTGCAAGCTCAAACAATCCACGAATTTGTTCCACATGTATCAAGTGCATATCAGGATGTTTGGTTCCATCTCCTGCATAAGCATTAGCTAGAAGTTGTTCTATCATACCCAAAGGAATTTCATATTCAATATTCTTAGTAGGTGCAGTAGGTTGAGGGGTAATTAATTGTGGTTCCGGACGTGGTGAAGATACCCCGAACAAACCCCTCAAAGGATTGTTTTCCATAGTAACAAGTGACAATAAATTTCAGCACACTATATAAATGTTTCCTTACCAAATTCCACTTACCAAAGGCGCTTCACTCCTCGGCAACAGCGCCAGAAAATAGCCTTGATGACCCACAAGTATAGGGGATCAATTTTAGCTCTTTTCGATAAGTAAGAGTGTTGAACCCAACGAGGAGCGGAAGGAAATGACAAGTAGTTTTCAGTAAGGTAATGTCTGCAAGTGCTGAAATTGTAAGTAACGGAGTAGTTTGATAGCAAGATAATTTGTAAAGAGCAAGTAACGATAGTAGTAACAAAAGTGCAGCAAGGTAGTCCAATCCTTTTTAGGCAAAGGACAGGCCAAAACGGTCTCTTATGATAAGCAAAGCGTTCTTGAGGGTACACGGGAATTTCATCTAGTCACTTTCATCATGTTGGTTCGATTTGTGTTCGCTACTTTGATAATTTGATATGTGGGTGGACCGGTGCTTAGGTGCTATTCTTACTTGAACAAACCTCCTACTTATGATTAACCCTCCTACAAGCATCCGCAACTATGAGAAAAGTATTAATAATAAATTCTAACTATAGCATTAAACTTTGGGGTCCAATCGGTCCCTTAAGGAATAGCGCAAAAACTGGGGTTTAAGTTTGTGTCACTCTCGCAACCCACTATCTAATTGCTACTCCACAATGCATTCCATTAGGCCCAAATATGGTGAAGTGTCATGTAGTCGACGTTCACATGACACCACTAAGGGAATCACAACATACATACTATCAAAATATCAAGCACATATAAGGTTCACATGATTACTTGCAACATGATTTATCCCGTGACCTCAAGAACAAAAGTGACTACTCACAAATGATAAACATGATCATGATCTAAGGAGTATTAAATAGCATATTTGATCTGAACATATAATATTCCACCAAATAAACCATATAGTAATCAACTACAAGATGTAATCAACACTACTAGTCACCCACAAGCACCAATCTATAGTTCCGGTAACAAGATTGAACACAAGCGATGAACTAGGGTTTGAGATGAGATGGTGCTATTGAAGATGTTGATGGCGATTTCCCTCCCCAAGATGGGAGAGTTGTTGGTGATGATGATGACGATGATTTCCCCCTCCGGGAGGGAAGTTCCCCCCGGCGGAATCGCTCCGCCGGAAGGCAAAAGTGCTCCTACCCAAGTTCCGCCTCGAGGCGGCGGTGCTTCGTCCTGAAAGTCCTCCTCTTATTTTTCTTCTAGGTCAAAACGACCTATATACCAGAAGATGGGCACCGAAGGTGGGCCGAGGAGGCCACAACCCTCCAGGGCGCGCCAGGGGGGCCTGGCACGCCCAGGTGGGTTGTGCCCCCTGGTGGCCCCCCTCTGGTAGTTATTTGTTCTAGTAATTCTTTTTTATTCCGTAAAAAATCCCCGTGAAGTTTCAGCTTGTTTGGAGTTGTGCAGAATAGTTAGCCTGACGTAGCTTTTTCAGGTCCAGATTTCCACCTGCCGGAATTCTCCCTCTTGGGGTGTACCTTGCAAATTATAAGAGAAAAGGCATTAGAATTACTCCAAAAAGCATTATTATGGATAGAAACATTATAAATAACAGTAAGAAAACATGATGCAAAATGGACGTATCAGGGACACAGTCCGTTATGTATTACAAATCATGTACGCGGACTCCAATATCGCAACCGAATATGAGGCACAACTACATGGTCTCCGGATGGCTGTTTCTATGGGCATACAATGCCTCGAGGTGCGCGGGGATTCAAACCTCACAATATCCCAAATAAACGGAGAATTCGATGCAAAAGATCCAAAGATGTCGGCTTACCGCAACACCGTACTCAAAATATCAGCTTGGTTGGAGGGGCTCGAGTTTCATCATGTGGCCCGAGACAATAATCAAGCAGCGGACATCCTTGCTCGAATGGGCGCTAAACGCGACCCCGTCCCGCCTAACATCTTCGTGGAAAGGCTTTTTAAGCCATCCATGGTATGGCAGGACGAGAGCGGAAATACCAGTCCGGCGTCAATCACACCCTCGGATGCAGAAAACGATTCGGATATCATCGGGGGCTTAGGCACCTAACCAACACCTTCCGCCCATGTAATCACGGCGGTAATCGCTCCATGGACCAAACCTTTCTTGGCCTACCTTAATAGGCGGGAGCTCCCTGATGACCAGAATGAGGCTCGTTGTATCGTTCGACGCTCCAAAGCCTAGAAATTCATGAAGGAGAACTCTACAAGAAAAGCACTACTAGAGTTCTTCAAAGATGTATCTCCAAAGAGGAGGGGCAGGAGCTCTTGGCCGAAATACATGCTGGCCACGGCGGCCATCATGCCGCAGCTCGGGCCCTCGTAAGCAAGGCCTTCCGTACATGTTTCTTCTGGCCCACGGCCCGAGCAGATGCACAGGCCCTTGTACATCGCTGTGTCGGATGCCAGCTTTTCGCCAATCAAAGCCATACGCCGCCCACAACCCTACGAACAATTCCAATTACCTGGCCTTTTGCGGTCTGGGGCCTAGACATGGTCGGACCCCTTAAAGGAGGAAGCCATAAGAATACATATTTATTGGTTATGGTGGATAAATTCACTAAGTGGATAGAGGCCAAACCAGTAAAAACGGCTGAAGCCGGACCGGTGATAGATTTTATCTCCGGAGTTGTGCACCGTTATGGTGTCCCACATAGCATAATTACCAACAATGGCTCTAACTTCACAGCCAACGAGGTGAAAATTGGTGTGCTAATCTAGGTATCAAGCTCGATTAGGCCTTCGTATATCACCCTCAAACAAATGGTCAGGTTGAACGGGCCAATGGCCTGATAATGAGTGGCATTAAACCCATGCTAGTGTGATCCCTAAAGGAGTCGGATAAACACTGGGTCGAGGAGCTCGACTCCATACTCTGGGGGCTACGAACCACACCCAATCACAAGACCGGACACACACCCTTCTTTATGGTGTATGGCGCAGAGCCTGTCCTGCCCTGTGACATTATTCATGACTCACCTCGAGTGCGCATGTATGAAGAGAGAGAAGCCGAGCTCACTCGGCAGGATGATCTAGACGGCCTGGAAGAGGAGCGCGATGTCACAAAAGCCCGTTCCGCATTTTACCAACAGCAGGCTCGAAGATACCAAAGCAGAGAAGTGCGGGCGAAGACATATAATTTCAGCGAACTCATTCTACCCCTACCAGAGAAGAAAAAGGACAAGCTCAAGCCCAAATAGGAGGGTACCTTCATTATAGATGAAGTTCTCACTGGAGGAGCCTATCGCCTTCGCAATGCATCGGATAATCGCTTAGAGCCGAACCCATGGAACGCGGCCCGGCTCCGAAGATTCTACGCCTAAGTCCGGACATATACCTATGTTCGTTCCTTTTTCTCCATTTCAATTTTTTCTTTTTCTCGTTTTTATACGATTTCTAGCATGAGTTCGGGTAAGCCGCTAAAAGTGCAACTATCCCTGGGTGGTTTTGGTAATTCCTAACAACATATAGCTCATTGAACTAATGCTGTTTCAAGATAAATATTTCAGGAAAGTTCAATGATTGGCATGGCATGGATTAGGAATGTGGACCCCTCAAAATGCTAAGGACAAAAGATTGGCTCAAGCTCTAAAGCTCAAGACTCTACATTTTCATTTTAGTGATCCAAGATCACATTGAGTCCATAGGAAAAGCCAATACTATTAAAAGGGGATGAGGTGTAGCTTAATGAGTTTCTTGCTCAAAATGCTTAGTGATATGCTCCAAAACCCTCAACCACTTTCTCACATCCACATATGTCCCAAACCAAAATTCAAACTCGGCCCCACTGAAACTTTCTATCCGGCGCCACCGAAACTTTCTATCCGGCGCCACCGAGTTCATTTGACATAGCCATTGCCACAAAACCCTAGTCACTTCGGTCTCACCGATAGGGATCTCGGTCTCACTGAGATGGGATTGCAAACTCTCTGTTTCCCTTCATAACGTTTCGGTCTAACCGAGATGAGCGATCGGTCCCATCGAGTTCGCAATGCAAACTCTCTGTTTCCCCTTCGTAACGTTTCGGTCCAACCGAAATGAGCGAATCGGTCCCACCGAGTTTGCCAACCAACTCTCTTGTTAGCTTATACCAAAATCGGTCCCATCGAGTTTGTGTAATCGGTCTCACCAAGATTACGTTATGCCCTAACCCTAATGAAATCGGCCCCACCGAGTCAACATGTCGGTCCCACCGAAATACCTAACGGTCACATTATGAACTAAATCGGTCTGACCAAGTTTTCTGATTCGGTCCCACCAAGTTTGGTAAATTGTGTGTGTCGTGGATCTAAGACTGACAGTAGAATGGGGGTAGGTATGAGGAGGCAAGATCTCAGCTATGGTGAAGTTGTACACACAAGGTTTACGAGTTCAGGCCCTTCACAGTGGAAGTAACAGCACAAGGTCTCGGTGCCCGGAGGCGGTCGACTGGATTTTATGTGTGTTGAGTTACAGGGGGTGCGAACCCTTGTCCCTGAGGAGGGGGGTGGCTTATATAGAGTTCGCCAGGCCCCTCCCGCCCTCAGTTACACAGGGTTTAAGGTACATAAAGGTGGGGCGTTTCTGGTAACGCCAATAATAAAGTGACATAAATGACCATTAAGTCTACAGAGTAAACGTCCGACCGTTGCCATACAGAGTGGCTTTAGGTCTTCTGGCAGTCGAGTGATAATTGCTATGGTCGAGTGACTTCGAGTCTTCCGAGTGAAGTGCTTCTGGTCGAGTGGATGATGGTATCCTTTGAACGCTTCTGACTTTAAGGTGATGTCCTAGGGGAGGGTATCTAGGTCAGGCCTATGACCCTACCCTAGGTACATAGCTTCATCATTAGCCCCCGAATGGTTCGGGGTTCGAGTGGAGAAGGAGTTGAAAATATTTCCGACTCAATTTGTGCGCTTCCGAAGCGTCTTGTTGGGATCAACGAACAACATGATGGCTTCAACTTCTTTTTCAGTCGCCTTGATCCATTTTTAATTTGTCGAGTGAACTTTTACTGAAAAGCTTCGAGTGTGGATATGGAAAAAATCTTCCATCTGACAGGTTGCTCTGCTACTTGCGGATCTTGCGGGATTCGAATTTCGGGAGGCGCGCGGGGCGGCGGTAATCGGAGAAGATTAGGCAGAGGCACCTCGATCCCCGCGTCACCTTTTTTGCCACATACTACGCGCACGGCTGTTGTAGGATTTGACAGGATCGTCTGGGCCCACAGGTCAGCCACTCGGAAACGACCCCATATAAAGCGCTGGGTTGGGTTTTTTTGCACAGTGCGTTCCTATTCTTCCCTTTTCTCCTCTGTTTTCTCCACCGCATCCACCTCTGCTCTCAGCGCCGCTGCCCTGCTCGAGCTCCGCCTGCTGCAATGGGGAAGGAGAAGACGGTGGCCTTGGAGCACGCTAAGAAGGCGACGGCGAAGGCGAAGGGGAAGAAGACCAGCCGGGGCGGAACCTCATCGCGGTCCGACTTGCCTTGCGGCTGGATCCAGGGCGATTGGATTCGGTCGACGATCCGGCAGGATGACATCGATGATCTGGTCAAGGGGGGACTGATTCCCCACGAATCAGGGCGGCTCCCGGAGGACGAAACCGAGCCGCGGCCACAGGAGGGTGAGTGTGTTCTCCTCGCCACTCATGTGGACCGCGGGTTTTCTTTGCCTCCCCATCCTTTCTTCCGGGGCTTTCTGAACTTCTTTGGAGCACAACTTCATCATTTCTCTCCCAACACCATCATGTATCTTGCCGCATTCGTGTCCATGTGCGAGAATTTCCTGGGTTGTCGACCACACCGGGGTCTCTTCAAGCACATTTTCACATGCCGTTCTCAGTCGGTCAAGAAGGCCAATCCGAGTGACGAAAGGACACACGTGATCCAGATGTGTGGGGGTCTTGGGATGCAAATGAGAGGTAAAAGCACTTCCCCAGCCATGATCCTTCCCGAGTCAGTCAGAGGATGGCAGTCGACCTCCTTCTACTGCAAAGACTTGCCGACTCCAGGCCAGTCAACTGGACTTCCCCCCTTTTCCATGGCTCGGGTCGAGAAGCCTTCTGCCTTGAAAGTGACTCCAGCGGAGAAAGCGGAGGTGAAGGTGTTGGTCGAGCGAGTGGTCCAGCTGGTTCGTGAGGGCGTGACTGGCATGGATCTTTTAGAAGTCTTCCTCAGACGACACATCAGCCGCTTCAAGCCCATGATCATCCGATGTGGATGTATTCGGGCATTGACGACACCACTCGGAATCACCAAGAGGAAGTCGACGAGGATACGGTGGAGCAGTGGCTGAGGGGCATCATTGGTAACAAGGATAACCCCAGGGGGTCCAGGAGGATCTCTCCACTCGACAACTCGTATGAACCAGACAAGATCCAACTCTGAACTGCCGAGTGTTTTCTTGATTTATCATCTAGTTGCTTGTTGCCAACCGACTGATTTTTGTTTCGCTTGTTGTCTTTCAGGCCCTGACGAGATGTACTCGATGCCCAACGGAGAGCAGGAGCAAGACCCGGAAGGGGAGGCGAGTGGAGGCGAGAGCGGCGAGTGGAAATCTGATGGAGGAGAAGACGACGAAAGCGACGACTCTGATGACGATGAAGAAGTCGACTCACCCCCTCGCACCGAAAGGCGATCCAAACAAACTCACGACCTGGCAAGTATCCGTGGCAAAGCGACTGCACAGACCGAGCAGTCATCAAAGCATCCTCGGACGTCCTCTCCAGCTCCGACTGAGAAGGCCCCGAAACAACCAAAAGCTACACCGTCAAAACCGCAGAAGGCTTTGCCCAAGATCAAAGTGGTCATTCCCATTGCTTCCGAGTAATAGTTAGGCTTGATTTCTAGGTTTGGCATGAATTTGAACTTTGGTCGACTCATTTCAGCAGACATGACCGACTGAATCTTGAAATTTGCAGTGCTGCTACTTCTGGGACTTCTTCTTATAGGAATGAAGACGAGGAAATGGAAGATGCAGTCACCTCTAATCCAGGTACGACTCTCATAATCTTGTCTTTACTTTCTCGACCGTTTTGTTGGTCGACTGAATTCTGGCGATTGATCCTTTTCGTAGCTCCTCCCAATGTCATTGATCTTCCAGACGACGACGAGGATGTGCCACTGAGGCCGAGAGGAAGAGGAAACAGGAAGACGTCAACCGACAAGGGGCCTCAGTCGACGCCGGTGACGGAACCGGTAATCCAGGAACTGGCGACGCCAATCGGACTTCTGTGACGTTCTCCGTACCATTGTCGAGTGCCCAACCCTTAGCGTCGACTGCGCAGACTCCAGCCGTCCATCTTCACTCTTTACTGCACATCACGTCCCAGAGGACCAAGTGGTGCTTCCAAGGAGGCTATACGCCAAGCAGGCATCATGATGGAGCAGATGAAGGTGGTCCGGGAAGCCAGCCAAGCTGCTTACGATGCCAGCTCAGCTCTCCAGAGTAACGTCCAGGTTGGTTGATCACTGACTAACCCTTTAGCTTGTCGCTTGTTCTGTTAGGATATGCTACCTAAAAACTTTCCTTGAGGAATCTTTCCATCAGTCTGCGTTTTGCATTTGTACACCCACTGGGTGTGTTGAATTGCTGCTGAGTATATTTGCATCTTGAGTCGACTATGTTGTTGTCGATTGAGTCTTTGAACCAGTGGGGGCACGCTGAGTGCACCCACTGGGTGTAGTCCCCGAGACCATTGTTGACTGCGGGCAGTTGGCTATGGTCTGAGAATCAGAATTTCCTCACTCGGTCTGATCAGATCTTGTCGAGCGGAATTTGGACTAGTGGGGGCACGCTGAGTGCACCCACTGGGTGTAGTCCCCGAGACCATAGGCGACTGCGGGCAGTCGGCTGTGGTCTAAGAACAACTTTCCTCTTATTTTTTTAAACACTCGGCCTGGACGGACCATGTCGAGTGGAAACTGGACTAGTGGGGGCACGCTAAGTGCACCCACTGGGTGTAGTCCCCGGGACTACTGTTGGATGTTTGATTCGGCAGTAGTCTTAGAATTTGTTGACTTTATCACTTTATTGCTCTGAAGTAACCAATATTTTCATCTGTCGACTGACTGTCCTTTGATTACTGAAATCCTACGAACTTGGGGCTCGTTTTGTTGACCTGGAGCAGAAGCAGATTCAGCTCAATCTTGATCTGGAGCTAGCCAAGACAAACTTGCAGAAGGCCAAGGATGAAGCCGTTGGTACGAAAAACTTGTCGACTGACTTGTCCTTGAACCGGGTGTTATTTGCTTTTTCTGAACCGAGCGCTAGTTCTTTCAGAAACAATGAACCAGGCTCTGGCGCAGAAGGCTCTGGATCTTGCAGCCGCGCATAAAGCAACCGAAGAGAAAACTGCACTCGCCGACCAGAAGCTGGCTTCAGTCGGCAAACTGGAGGAAGAGAATGCCAACCTGAAGACTGCCCTGGATGAAGCCAACAAGGAGGCGACTTGTCTGAAGAAGGACAAGAGGGCTCTGACCGACAAGATGGGAGATATCGCCCGCAAGAGAGATGACTTGGAGAACTATCTGGGAGGTCTTGCCAAGAAGCTGTTCGACATGCTTGAAGGTGCTTTCCTTTATCCGACTGACTTGTACTGCCGACTTGATATATAATTATTGGCTCACTCTTGTATTGTGTGTGCATAATTCTGCCAGAACTTCGAGGAAGAGACTGGGCGAGTTGAGACAAGCTTGGAACCCATCCTCTCTCCTGTGAAGGACGAAGCTGCCATGAACGTGCTCTGACTGGAATCCCGTGTCGCTGGTGTTGTCGACTACGTTGCTCGTCTGAAGGTCGCGGTATCGCGCATCGACACAGCACTCGGGCCAGGGGCGACGCTTCAAAATGACCTCGAGTCTCTGATGACTCGACTCAATGAGATCCCTGGTCGAGTGCAAGAATGGAAGAAATCTTCTGCCCGATGCGGTGCTGACGTGGCTCTGTCAGTTGTTCGTGTCCATTGCAAGGAAGCCCGAGAAGAGAAGCTCGCGGCGATCAAGGTTGCGAATACCAAAAGGCACGACTTCCAATCCTTCATGGAAACTTTCATTGCTGCTGCCACTCGGATTGCTGACAAAATTGAGCTGGACGAGTTTGTCGAGCCTGCTAGCCCTCCTCCCGCGGAGTGAACAAACTTTATGCCTCACCTTAAATTTGCCTCGGAATGCCGAGTGATTTTGTAACCGTTAAACTCCTTCGGGCCTGACGCCCGAATACTTTAATCCGTGGTCTGGAACCTTAGGATTTATCTGAACTTGGTTTATCTCTGAATATGCTTGTGTTTGTCTCCGAGTGGGACTTGCTCTTCACTCAGAATAGTCTTTGTACTTGTGATGCAGCTCTGAGGAGAAGGTCGCAGTCGACCTGCACCTCGTTGTCCTTGTGGATCAGGATGGAGCACACATTGTACTTATGGCGCAGCTCTGAGAAGAAGGTCGCAGTCGACCTGCACCTCGTCATCCTTGCGGATCAAGATGGAGCGCACATTGTACTTATGGCGCAGCTCTGAGGAGAAGGTCGCAGTCGACCTACACCTCGTCGTCCTTGTGGATCGGGATGGAGCGTGTGGCCAAGTCTCCAAGTGAGAAGATTGGTTCTCACTCAGAACATGTTTTATACTTAGGCGAGTATTGGACTGCAGCTAAGTCTCCGAGTGAGAGGATTGCTCACCACTCGGTAAGATTTTACAAACTTAGGCGAGTACTGGACTACAGCTAAGCCCTCCGAGTGAGAGGGTTGCTCACCACTCGGTAGGATTTTACAAACTTAGGCGAGGACTGGACTGCAGCTAAGCCCCCGAGTGAGAGGGTTGCTCACCACTCGGTAGGATTTTTCAAGCTTAGGCGAGTACTGGACTGCAGCTAAGCCCCCGAGTGAGAGGGTTGCTCACCACTTGGTAGGATTTTTTCAAACTTAGGCGAGTACT